>NW_020955194.1:2219431-2374631 GCF_003031625.1 Empidonax traillii | reverse complement strand
GGGGGGGGGGGGGGGGGGGGGTTGTCTGGCCCAAAGATGACTAAAAAGCAGCAGTTATACCATGAACAATTAAATGTCTGGTGTAACAGGACAGAGAGGTGAACAAAATACAGACTAGACATAAAGCTCCATAAAATAAGGGTTTATTATCTTGACACATACAAACAATATTGCTCAAGTAAGCAGGTGTAAAGAAGTTGGTTTTAATGTGACTACCAGTAACTTCTCTAATGGATCATGTGACTTCTAATGTCAAATCTGTGCCCAAATGCGGATTTTTACTAATTCATGTACAATATTCTGGTTTTACAGAAGTCATTCATAATACTCTTACTGAACAAATTAAATATAAGACTTCATCTCTGCTAGATATAAACTTTATTTAATTTTGATGTGATTTTACATAATTTAGATCTGGTGAAACAGAGTATAAACATGTTAAACCGATTACAATAACTAGCTAGTCTATTTTGTCTTCATTTTTTTTAAATAAAAAATTGCAGGGTTTCTTAATCTTCAAAAGAAAGATTCGTATAAACCTGTAAATTCATAAAGGTACAATGGTAACTGCATTTTATCTTAAGCACTTCAGCATACAGTGAAGGCATCTGTACAATAATTTCTGACTGATTCTCACAATAATTGCGTTTCATGATCTTTTATCTATCATCTTGTCATCCTGTGATATGTATGCTTCTCTTGGTTCTCTGTACAGCACAATTCTCCTATGCAGCACTGCGGCTGTACATATTTACATCAACTTTGGTAAGTCTAGTAGAGTTTATAAAACATAATTTCACAAGATTTATATATTATCTCATCATTCTTTGTCTATGGTTATTCTGTGAGCAGTTGATCGGTGACTGATCAGCAGGCTGGGGTGAGGGTTTGGGCTGGGGAACACAGAACAGGACGCAAACAAATGACAGGGTGCAACTTGAACAAAATATGAATTCTAAAATTATTTTGAACAAAGCATTCAATTTAAACCAGAATTTTCATTTACAAGGACTGCAACTCATGGACACAGCACCACTGCAAAACCAGACTTAGATATCTCCAGAAGATCAAGTAACAGTACAAGGTTTTGATGCTGCAAATCCAGGCTGCATCAAATAAATCAACTCTACAGTTCAGAAATGGGAATTGGGAAGGGAGCAGGTCTATAAGAAAGTCTACAAGAGCAGGTATGGCACAGAATAGGGAAACAGTTATGACTTTATGAACTTGATAGAGTAGCAGTTAGAACAAAGAAACAACCCCCAAAAGCAACCAGACAAGTGAAAACCTTTTAGATTTCTGCAACTATATAAATCAGTGCATCAAGATGTTAAAGGCCAGATGTATCAGCTGGCTCAGAAAGGGATCTGAAACTAGACTGCACTGTCACATAGGAAGCAATTACTACTGACCAAAAAACAAAAGGAGGTATCTTTACTGTCTTTAAAAAATATTTAATCGTTATGTGTTTTTTTCTGCAATCAGTTTTAACAAACTTGAGGGTAAAAGGCTGGCTTTGCAAAGCAATATTACTGAAGAGCAAATGGTCCTGTAACAACTTGGGAGATGTGCTCAAAGTTACACTGTGACATGTCAAATGACAATATAATCAGTCACTTTAATAGTGAATTATCAGGGCCAACTACAGCAATTACCCGAGTCTTCAGGTGAATTTCAATAGGAAATAATTTTATTTGTTCTCCTTTTTGTAATTAAAGCCTAACTCAATGCACACCACATAATCTGCATGAAACCTTGTTTTCCTCTTTATTGAGATCTCCAACCCATCTTTGAATTTCGTTTGATGCATCAGAATGTCACCTTTTTTTTAGTATGCAAATATGGGTGCATAAGTATTTGTCAGAAAATGTATATAAGGTACATATGCTGCCTAGCTGCTTATTTACCTTTTAGACTTGACATATACATTAAGAGCTCCGTTGTGTTACACACATTCCTCAAAATAAATGTAAAACTTAAGCAAAGAAACTTAATGGCCAGTCTCTTCGCGAACGAAGAACCGGGGAAGGTCTTTCCACCTTCCAGCCTGCGCATTGGATTTTTTAGGTGAGACACAGTGTGCGTGGAACTGAGCCCACCCTTTAATCCTGAGGTTCATCTGCCGGGGCCAAGCACGCTTGGACGGTGGCAGCGAGGTCCTCAGGACATAGATGGATTGCCTTACAGGGCTAGCGAGCTCCATCTGCCCGGGGAGTGTCCTAACCGGGAATCGAACCCAGATCTCAGCGTTGACAACGCTGTGGTTTAGCCACTGCACCACCAGGGACACTCATGCAAAGAAACTACACTGTTTACCAGACACATGTTTATAACTTGAATCATAAACGTGTTAGAGTGTACCTGGCTTGAGTAAACAGCTGTGCTGGTTTTGGCTGGGGTAGAGATAGATTTGGCTGGGATAGATTTCTTCACAGTAGCTGGTACTGGCTGTGGTCTGGGTTTGTAATCAAAACAGTGTTAATAACACAGGGATGTTTTAGCTATTGCCAAGCAGCACTTGCACAACATCAAGGACTTCTCTGCCTCTCAGAACAGGCACCAGAGAGGAGACTGGGGGTGAGAGACAAGGAGCTGGGAGAGGACACTGCTGGGACAGTTGAGGCCTACTGACCACAGAGATATCCCAGAGCACATGGTGTCAGGCTCAGCAGTAAAAGCCAAGCTGGAAGTTTGCCAGGGCTGCCATTTCTCAGGAATTCACTGGGCATCAGTCAGCTGGGTGTGAGCAATCAGGGTTTCCTTCTATCACTTGTTTTTCTTGCTTTATTATATATCTTTTTTTTTTTTTTTTTAACTTATTAAACTCTCTTTATCATAAACCATGAGTTTTCTCACTTTTACCCTACCAGTTCCCCCTTCCAGCCCAGGGGAGGGAAAGCAAGTGAGCATCTGCATGGGGTTTAGGTGACTACAGGGATGAAACCACAGCAGCCCTCTTTGGCACCCAACACAGAGTTTAAATGGTTTGAGATAATGGCAGATTTGACCAGAGCGTGTCAGAAGGAGAGGAGGGAGCAGAAGGGGTGGTCTGTTCTGCAGCAGAGCAGCCACAAGAACAAGAGGGGGGGAAGAGGCAAAAATCACAAACAAGTTTTCGCACCTTTACCCTTTTGATTCTCTTCCCCATCCCAGTGAGGGGGAGTGAGTGAGCGGCTGCGTGGGGCTTACCTGTCTACCAGGGTTAAACCACAACTTCAAGTTTCATTTTCACACTGAAATTAACTGTAATTATGGTTTCAACCTGCAAAATGGTGTTTCTCATGAGGGCATACAATTATCAACTATTTTGATAGCACAGCATAGGAAAATTTAACTGAATTACTTCCCTCACAACATCAATCAATGAAACCAAAAAAGAGGAGTGCAGCTTACATCACTGATAAACAAGGAAGAATCACATTATTCCCAGAACTGGGAAGTTCACATATGGAAGCTTTAGTTTAATGCTCTCTGACAGCACATACAGAACCAGGACAGACAGGAGGGAGATGTGTACATTGATAATGTTCCACCAATCCAAAATGTATTTTCTGTAGCACTGCAGACCTTCTGCCAGCATTTTTTCCATTCCTTACAAAAAATCCCAACTACTGAGGGCTCTGTGGAATCCAATAGAACTGAGAAGGTACTAAAAAGCTGTCACACTGTTCAATGATTGTAGAGTGGATTGGTAAGAAAACTCTGTGAAGAGAAGTTGTTCGACAGATACTGTGAGAGTTGTGATTCTGTGAGGGAAGTAAATCAATCAAATTTTTCCATGTTGTGTTATCAAAATAATTGATTTGTCTGCCCTCATGAAAACTGGGATTGAAGCTGAAAAAACCTTAACATTCAAACTGCACAGTTAGAGTGGGAAATGCAGAGAAATGAATAATTTTCTACTGTTGTACTGCAAAGTGAGAAACAAAATGAGGATTAAATGGTAAGCTTTGGTTCCTTTAAGTTTGTATTAAGTGAGTAGTACACCTCTGCACCTATATAAAGTAAGGCCAACTTCTTCACAGAACTCTCACACCACAGATATAAGTGACTGTGCTTTAAAATAAAAAATATATTTGCTATTTCTTACACAAAAATTCTCATTAGGTAAAGATGAAAACACAAACACAGTCAGCAACAGATTAAAACTGAAGAAAAGACAGGATCATTTTTGTCAGAAGGTACAGAAGTGTTCTTAATCATCAAGGAATGACTTTTGCAGTTGTGCTGATTGGTTTTAGCTGAAACCGCGGTAGCAGCCAACAGAAGGTACCTTTAAAGTATCGGTTTTGCTTTTACTGCCATGTTTTAGATTTTTATTTTTGCTTTATTACTTTTGCATTTTCACAGAAGCTTAAGAAGAACCTGGAAAAGCCAAAACGCTGTTACACACAAACATATTTAACTAGAAAAAATAAATTATAGTATGGTGCAGAAAAACAGAGAAAGCTTCCTATTTGATTGTGATAATCAACATAGTTTTCATGTTAAAACCCAATTTCTGAAATTAACAGTAAAAGTCCTCATGAGCAATACACAGACAGTGCTTTTTTAGAAGCAAATACAGTTGTAAAGACTCTGGGAGATGTACAATGAAAGTAACATTAAAGACACGAAGTATAAAAATGCTGGAAGATTATTTTTATTAGTACTGTCATCCTCAAGCTAAATTTTCCACACTAAAAGACAGTGCTTGGCTTGTGTTTTGTCTCTCCAGGTAAAACAATTACCTGGAGCCTGTGAAACACTTGACTCTGCACATCGTATGACAACTGAGGAATTGAAACTGTGAGTGCAATATATCCCCATTTTTGTATCCTTAAAGATGCCACAGAGCTGCACTGCACACACTCACAATTCAGCAAACAACGTGGGAACTTTCATTTGAGGTCTGTTTTGCTGAACCACAAGGGAAGCTTTAAAACTGGTGAAAATAAATCACCAGTAAACACCAAACAGAGACCTATCTTCAATCTGCTGAATATTTTTATCTTCACTGATTCAGCATAATGCTCAACTCGAGCAGATTTAAACACGAGCTTAGACGATTTCGCTTTGATAAGCACTTCTTACAGTATTAAATACATATACTGACTATAGCAAAAATCCTCATTAAATCATGACAGCAAAAGTGCTGTGCACACACTGGGCCACCCCTGCATGGAAGGCTGACAAGTAGGCAGAGGGGAGTCATGGTGTTCTACAACTCTCCTGATACAAGTGTCCAACTGGAAATGCTTACTGTGCAGTGCATCCGTCTTAAAGAGTTTATGCAGTCAAAAACACCTTTCAATTTTAATGTTTAAGATAAAAAAAAAAAAAAAAGCCCCATCAAAACTAAGCATCAAAACTCAAAGTCCTAGGCAAGCTACTTGGTAAATGTTTTTTCTGGAAAGAAGGCACGGATTGGACTTGTATAGTAGCCAGTACACCTTAAGAGACTTATATTGGTATTAAATGCAACACAGTAGATCTTGGGCCTTCCACAGTACAAGAGCCAGGACTGTTACAGAGACCAGAAGTAACCAAGCTGCTGCCTCCTTCCATCCCACAAGGAGCAACTGCTGCCAACAAGTTCCATACTCGGCTATACAGCAGGAACAGTCTGGTTCTCCATTTGGTTTGTGACAGGCACAAGGAGATTTGAGGCTGACTGGGCTGCCTTTCATGATCTCAAGACAGAGGGGATAGGAAGCAGCCATGCACCCTCAAAATATATCCCTCTGTCATACATGATTGTAACACGTAACATGATAGGTTTGGGTTATAAATGGCCAACTGAAATGCCTTTCACAGAAAGGGTCACATTGGGAGGGACCACAGTGGGTCTCATCTAGTCCAACCTCCCTGCTCAAGTAGGGTCACGCCAAAGCACATGGCACAGGATTGTGTCCAGATGGGTCTGGATTATCTCCCATTAGGAAATATTCCAGTGAGGGAGACTCCACAGCCTCTCTGGACAATCTGTTCCAGTGCTCGGTCACTGCACAGGAAAGAAGTTCTTCCTCATGTTCATGTGGAACTTCCTGGGCATCAGTTTCTGCCCATTGCCTCTTGTTCTGTTGCTGGGCCAAGCCTGGTCTGTCCTCTGACAGCTCCCTTCAGATACTTGTGTACATTGATGGGTTCCCCTCTCAGTCATGTCTTCTCAATCCTGAACAGGCCCAGCTCCCTCAGCCTTTCCTCATTACTGAGGTGCTCCAGTCCCCTGATCATCTTGGTCACCCTCCACTGGACCTGCTCCAGGAACTTCATGTCTCTTTTGGGCTGAGGAGCCCAAAACTGGACACAGCACTCCAGGTGATCCTCACCAGGGCTGAGCAGAGGGGCAGGATCACATTCCTGATTCCCTGACCTGCTGGCAATGCTCTTCCTAAAGCACCACAGGATCCCATTGGCCTTCCTGGCCCCCAGGACACACTGCTGGCTCATGGACAGCTTGTTGTCCACCAGGTCCCCAGGTCCTTCTCCACAGAGCTGCTTCCCAGCAGGTCAGCCCTCGGCCTGTCCTGGTGCCTGGGGTTATTCCTGCCACAGGCAGGATCCTGCACTTGCCTTTGTTGACTTTCAGACAGTTCCTCTCTGCCCATCTCTCCAGCCTGTCGAGGTCCTTCTGAAGGGCTGCACAGCCCTCTGGGGTATCGGCCACTCCTCCAGCTTTGTGTCATCAACAAACTTGCTGAGGAGGCACCTCCACCTTCATCCATCATTGCTGAGTAAGTTAAACAGTCCTGGGCTCAGTATTGAACCTGAGGGGACACCACTGGTGACAGGCCTCCAACTACACCCTGTGCTTGTTCTCAATCCACCTCAGAGTCCACTCATTCCATCCACACTTCCTCAGTTTGCCTGTGAGGATGTTGTGACAGTGTCAAAGCCTTGCTGAAATCGAAGAATTTCACCCCTGAGAATTTCCTGGGTTTGATGTTTTTAGGGCCAGAAAGCAAGTTTTCTGCATATAATGACAAAATGCAACATATGCTTCCTACTGGCATATAAAATCCAGTAACATGCATAAATTAGGAGCTATCATGGTTTGAGAGTAAAAAAAATATAAATAATTGATGTGAATGATGCACATGAAGACAATTATGAAGAACTTAAGAGTGAATTGCATAAAAGAAGCATTTGTACCATTTGAGTATCTTCAAATATGTTTTAGATAAAATGCATATTTTAGAAGTGAGGCGAATGGAAATAGCCCACTAAAAGAATAAAAACGGTGCTTACTACAGCTTAGAACCAACTGCTACTGTATTTCTGGGGTAGGTATTTCTTTTTTAACTTATCCCATTCCTTTGCTACTGATCTCAGTAATCCATTCCAAAATGAGGTGTGACAAATTATAATTCACTGTAATAATCTATTGTCATATAATAAATCAGAAAAAAAATTGTAGCATTAGCTCTTCTTACGGCATAAGTTACTGTCATTGAATTATAATTATTACAGGTAACAGCCAATAACCAACCAAATAATAATAATAATAACAGCAACAATTAAAAACCCCCTGCTAATTGGAATGGTTCACACCACTCATAGCAAAATTTCAGGATATGCACTCTTGTATCTAAATCTCAATGGAACATCACAATAACAAGGCCTTCTAAGACTACATAAGAGACTATTAAACATTGAAGAAATACAAGACCCTTTCTGTTAGAGCACATTTTAATATAACCATACATTCAAACGTGGAAAAAAACCCCACAAGGTATAATTAAATCTAACAAGAACAAGAATTAAAAGTACATGCAAACTAATTACAGCATTACAACCTAATTACTAATACTCCACAGCAAGTAAATTTAATTGTAAATGAGTTTAGCTATGCATTCTAAATAGGAAGCCAGCATACACATCCATCATTTTAGTAAAAAAATTAATGAGACTGAACAATAAAATTGATAAAAGATCACTGAGATGTATTCTTACAGTGTATGTTTCAACATAAAGCAAAACTAGCAAAACAAGAAACCTACAGTATAAAAAAACTTCTGCAATTTTGGTATCTCTTCTGTTCTCATAAGGAATTTATTTATAGCTGTTGAAAAGCTATAGAACCACAGAGGTATCAGAGAGAAAAAAATTCACAGGTCTCAACTTTTGCAGAACTAAACAGAGTTTGACTGATTTGTGATCAAACCTATCATCCTATCATCCTATCAAACCTATCATGGAGGAGGGAAATTGTCCTGTGCATACTTCTGGATGATTTAAAACACTGTATTTCTTGGACAACAAGTCTGTTTTCCCTGACTGATGCCTAGGATGCATCAGCTGAAAATTGCTTCTCCACAATCCATCTCTTGACTAGACAGGAGAGATGTGCTCATTTGGTCACTTGTGTGGACACACATCGACACACTAATATTGCATGTGGGCTTCAGGAACAGACAGTCAGCTTTGTGGTAGCTCTTGGAGCTGAAAAACTGTTAAATGTCATTGAAAAGACAAGTTTTCACACAAAAAATTGCAACTTCTTTTTTTTTTTGTTCACACTGGAAAGTGGGCAGTCCTAATGAGAACCCCTCCACCCCCAAAAAAGAGGAAAGCACTATATAAGGATTGCAAGATGTTTCTCTGCCATACCTACACGATCCCAAAGGACTGTTACAATCACTCTTCCATGCTACCTCTTTTTTTTTTTTTTTTAAATTTCCCTAATGGAGTTGATCCTGACCTAATTTCAAAGTACTTTGGACAGACAGTATAATCTTGTCTGAACTTTAAATGTCCAGCTGCTTTCTGACATTGTGAAAGAAAAGTGCACTCTCTGAAAACCTTCTTATGTCAGAGAGATATTGTTCTTAACTGTACTTTCCAGATTCAAGTGTCACCGTTTCCACTGCAGCAGTGGAGACAGAACGGTCACCAGATAGAAATATTTCCTCTCTGCAAAGAAAGGTGTCTGCAGCTTGCACAGGTAAGTTTAAAGTTACTACTTTGTTTTACCTGACAAAATGTGGTCACTGACATAGAAATTATCATTAGACTTTTAAATGAGTAGATTCAACAACTGCCTTGTGAATTTAACTCATCATAATAAAAGAATTCAATACATTTTGGTTCAACAAGACAGGAACTCAGTGCATACTAAACTGCAACAGCTATGAAAGTTAATTTTTTAATTTACGTTTAATTTGCAAGTTGTCAAATACTGCTTATAGCAGAGTTTTTAAACTTAGTATCTGGGTTTTTTATCATACCTACATGGAATCCTCTTTAGCATCTGAGTTCATTTGCTTACAGCTGTCTAAAAAAAATTATTATCTGTCTGTAAATTTGATATCTCTTAATTTGTTCCATATGATTTTAAATGAAAGAAAAGCTAACTAGGATACGCTGCACTATAACGTATGTATGCATACAACAGTAAAAGCTCTCCAGTACAGGTTAGTAAGCTGAAATACCAGTTTTTATACACAGTCATTGTACAGAGCTTTGATTTCTTATTTTCAGTTTTATAACTGAGAAAAGATTGAAAACTGATCTTTGAAAAAATAAATATATTGCAGTTTTCAATGAGTGTTTTTATATGTTTACAAATACAGACTGAGTTGCAAAATGTAAATTTAATATTGGAGCTTTGATAAAGTAACATTAGATACAGACATGAGCACAGAATAAATGTATTTAGTCAGATTCCTACATCATACTAATTTGTACTTAAATGGAGGTAGTGGACGTTCCTCTGCATTTCTGCAATCAAAGTAATACTTTGCATTTCATTTGCTTATTTAAACTTTCAGTGGTTTTAAATGGTTTCCAAATTAGGTTACAAACGTTCCAGCAGGCTGAGAAATAGACCAAGATCGCAGAAGTTACTGCCAGACCCCAGCCTGAACCTTCAGTTCCTAATTTATTTTGTTAGATTCTATGCACAGAAAATCTTAGCCAACTTTTCTTCACAAAATCTCAGTGGAAGAGAACACCCAAAACTGTCACCTCATGCATACTCAAGATGGTAACAGCATCAAACAGCTGTTAGGAATACCAACAAGTAGGGGAGAAACAGAAACAGGTGAGATATGAGCAAGGAATAAAATACATGTTAAATGAACATTAGAGAAGAATAATTTTTTTGATTGTTTTTCAGCTCTGACCATTCATTCAAGATATACTGGCATAAATGAACAATTCAACATGTTTCCTTCAGCCATCTTTAGCTACCACTGTAGCTCTGCCTGTCATCTACTCCTGCCTATTCCCTGCTGGAAGCTTTGGAAACATTCTCGCAGCCTGGATATTTTCAAGGAAAGCACTCACGAGGAGAACACAATACATTTACCTGGCAAACCTGGTGACTGCAAATCTGTGTGTGTGCAGCACAATGCCCTTCCTGGCAGCCTACTTTGCAGGAGGGAAGCGCTGGAGCCACGGGTCCATGGAATGCAGGATAGCACATCACCTCGGGACGCTGGTCATGCACGTCTGCATGTACGTGACCATCGTCATCCTGTGCTCCATTGCTCTCAGCCAGTATGCCACGCTGAAGAAGAGCAGTGACACACGGTACTCCCAGGCAGAAAACTTCTCCAGATGTTTGCTCCAAGCGTTTCGTAAGCCAAAATTCGCCAAGTGTTTGTGCATCGGTATTTGGCTCATTGTGCTCTGCATAACAGTAACAGCCATAACATATGATGTCCAGGCAAGTGGTTCTAAAGAGTTTCCCAGCTGCTACAACATCCAGGTAGAAGTTGGTGAATTCACTGCAATGATTGCGGGTTCTTTTGCCACTGCATGTTTTTATTTGTCTTTTATGACAGTTTTGTGGTCATACTATTCTCTTACCAGGCATCTGAATGACATACAAAGAAATACCTGTATCGGGGAAAAACATCTAATTTACAGTAAAGTGAAGAGAAACGTTCTTGTCATCCAGATGATATTAACTGTCTGCTTTCTTCCATATCATATTTTTAGGCCTGTTTTTTACATAGTGCTTAGACATAATGACTGTCCAAGGTTAAACTATTTAGTGGAAGTTAAAAATTTCCTTACTTGTCTTGCTGCTGCTAAAAGCAGTTTAGATCCAGTTATAACCCTTCTGTTAGACAAAACATTTAAGAAAAGTCTTTATGGCCTGTTTGCAAAATCCACACCAGAACACCAAAACCGTGACATTGATATTTCCACTGAAATGGGAAGGAATATGGAAAGATTTTAGTAGACTATAACTATCAGTAAAATGATTTTAACTACCTATGGTCATGCTTTTATATGAAGTGGTAAATATTTAAATAAAATGATAACATATTGTATTTTTTCAAGTCATCTTGCTTGCTACATCAATATTAGCCATAATAAATTCAATGTGTATATCCTAATGAATCCAAGCAATCTGTACAGTGAACTGTGTAATACCCACCCATTCATGAAATACAAAAGTTATCTTATGTTTCACCTACGGACAGTGTTTTTACCTAAAAAAAAAATCAAGGAAGAGGGTAGAAACTAGGTTGAAGTTGAGGACCCAGTTCTTGCTCATAATCAAAAAAATCCCCAGGTTTTGGACACGTTTCCTTCACCAAAAAGGCCTGAACAAAGCACAGACACTTTCCCTGGAATGGCTGAACCACAGCTGTGCAACACAACTGATGGCCAGGTAACCACAGCAAGACTGAATGGAGCAGTGTGAGTCCTCCAGGCGCTCAGTGCCACTGATGTGATGTTGGTTTTAGATCAACAGCTGCAAGTGTGGGTGAGCAAATATGTTCACTGCCAAGGTGCCCTCATAATTCGCACAAGTACAAACTCAGAAGCCAAAACTTCTGTCCTTCCTTAAATACATTTTATAGGGAATGCAGCTGCAGTTGTTAGGATCCCTCAGCACAGTGGCTGACTGCGGTTGTTTCTCTTAACACAGAGTTTTTGATTGCAGCATAGGCTGAAATTACTCTTTCTCCAACTCTTTTAGTCACAACCACTTGCTCCCCCCAGAGCTTATCAAAAAGGCAAGAAAATGAACAAAACTTTGGGAACTACTAATCCAATATAACATTGTGATAGACTCTTAGCAAGATCTCGCTCCAACATATCTACATAGTGCCCAAAAATGATACATGCCTTGCTTTTTTCCTATGTAGTCTGTTCAAGATTATGTCTCCTTTAAATTTTTTATTTGCATCAAACTTTTTTTTGTTTTAAATGCTGGAAAAGCTTTTGTGCAGTACAGGCAATTTGAGAAACTACAAATTGAGTAATATATCCGTCTAGCATTGGGCAGAATAGTTCATGGAGGAAAAATCCCAGAAAATTTGAAAGGCATGAAGGAGAGACAGAAAAATACTACAGCATAACACAGCTTATGTGGCAAACTTCTTGTATTGCTTAGACATCCTGGTGCCAAATCAGAAGTTAGAAGGTGACTTGTCAATTGCACCATAATTAAAAAAAAAAAAATTCCATTGCAGTGAACACAAAATCCTAATGCAAATATGCACAGCACACAGTTTGAAAAGCAGTTTGAAGGCTGCAAGTGCCTGCCTACTTTTTGGTCAACCCACTCCAATGTGCTGTGTGGGCAGCCAGCTCATTGATCAGAAGACAACACGTTTTCTGACTGTCTGGGCAAATGACTGAAACACATAAACCTCCTGACCTGAAAGCATTAAATATTGAGATCTAAGAAGGCCAAGTAGCGTAAATATAATTCTCAGCAAAACTGCTTCTGATCACCCAGCAAACAGCTAAAGGTACACTAGGAAAAGGGCTGGACAAAACAGAGGGACTCTGAGATAGGAAACAGAGGACTAGACATAAACAGGAAGAAAAGTGTACTGCCTGAATAAACACTGAGAAGAAGTACTGAAAGCTTTATTCTTGGAGTCTCCCAACTTCTGCATTGAACGAGGAAGAGCTCCTCAGAAAAAACATGGTCAGGTAGGACACTTCAGTTCCACCCCTGTTAGTGATTTTGCAATGTTTATAACTTTTTAACAACTTAATATGTAACAAAATCCTCACCAAGCAGTTGCTACTGGATCTCAAGGATCTAATAACTTCTTAAAAATACAGAAGAAGCACCAGTTATTACTGAATGTCCTCAGAAAGCATAAAAGAAGTTTCACAACAAAGTGAAAAGAGTAGAAGAAAGCAACATGCAACAGATTTGTTTTGGATATTCAAAGAGTAGAAAGAGAAGATGGTCTTACAGAACAGCTTCTATTCTGGTAATTTTTAATGTAGTTGAATATAGAGTTATAAACACACAAATATATGCACACTAGTTTCACTCATTTCCCAGATATGCCTAAAAGCAGAAGTGTAAGAGTATTAAACTCTGGCAAAATCTGAAATGCTGAACTACAGCCAGTTCAGGCAATGAAAGACAGAAGTGGTAACTGAGTGGGCTCTCAGAATTCATATGGTTAATTAAGTCCTGTACAGTGCAAAAATCAACATGCAAATCTATGCACAGATCAAGACTCAAGTCACCTGGACTAACCCAGATTTGTATATGACACACAGCCCAGTGCATAAGGCTTAGTCCTATTCCCTGGAAGAAGTGTGTTTATTCCCAGTCACAAGAATATTGAACGGAATCTTAACAGCAGAGAAGGCAGAATTCATGTATTTTGCTTAAGCACTTTCATCTATTCAGAAGACCACGTTGAAAACAAGCATTTACACCTACCAAGATAACCTATAGTAAAAATTGTGGATTGTCTGCATTTCCCTGACAAGCTTGCCCCAACTCCAGTTGCGCACCAATCAATTTGCTAATCAGAAACACATACAAACACTCAAACTGTGTGGAAATCATAGAACCAAGTTGGAGTATTTGGAATGAATTAAGGAGAAAATCCCAGCAACTAAAGCTCTTGATGTGATTAAACTACTCCTGTATCAGTTTTATTAAAAGGTATCTTTATAAAAAGATTTCTGCAACTATGGAAAACGCTACATAAACATCACAATATAGGTTAACAGAAGATTGCAAAACCTCTTGATGTTTCACTGATAAAAACCATTCCATTGCAGTTATTGCAAAAAATGAACAAGTGACAAGTGAGACTCAAACCATAGCAAGAGTTTTACAGGAAAAGACAAGCATCTCGTTTCAGACCAACATTACTCCCATTTCCCTTCTGTTGTTCTCTTACATAAATATTATTCTGTTTACAAACTGCTGTGCAATAACATTCTGTATTGGAAAAAACCCTCCCTTTCAACGCTGCTACTTCTGGTAGCCATTGTTTGGATATATCTGACACAGCAAGGTGACTACGGGTCATCTTGTGAAAGCTTTTTGTTTTAATTCTGTCATCAGAGGTGAATCTAAAGCATATGGGAGTTTGCCACAGGCTGCCCAGTGCTCCAGAAGCTTTGGTACATCTTGTCATTTGGAGAAGTCAGGCTCTTCCAAATCAGTCAGGAGCCAAAAGACCACAAAAGTGCCTAAAAGACACCTAATCCTTACATGGGCTACAAGGTGCAAATTTTCCTGTGCACCAGATGGTGATCAAGTATTTTGCAGTTCAAAATAACACTCACAGAAAAGCTTAAAAGGTAAAAGAAAAAAAAATGTAGTATGACTTTATCAATCTTACAGATTTTATAAATGCACTTCATTCGGGTAATTTGGAAACTGGTCATTTAGTCTACTTCCTTTCAAAACACTGCCTACAGTGACATCTAGAGCTGGGATACTGCAGTTAGCTTCATGTGTTCTACACCCAAACCCTGTAGCTGTGCACTGCTTTTGCCAACATGAAGCACTGTTGGTTTACACTGCTTTAGACTGACATGTTAAACATTTTTTCCTAACCCATGTAATCGAACAGCATTATTTCTAAGGATGGTATTTCAAAAAACCCTGTGATTCTGGGGTTTTCAGAGACTGGACAAGCTCCACAATAAATTCCCACTTCACACACAGTGAAATGGGTCTCCCACAGAGGCCCTTGAAACTGAAATTTCTGAGTTTTTGTTTAAGTACATTGTCCAACAAAACCAAGGGGAGCTTTCAGAAAGACACAGCAACACAAAGAAATTCTTATGTGCCACCAAAAATAAACAATTAAAAGAATTCAAAGCCTTCATGACAGAACATGATGAGACATCCTACCGTGTTGTGAGGCCATCCTTAGAATCTGACATAAGAAATTACTTTTAAAATACCAAACATAAAAAAACTAAAAAGCCTATTATTTAATAATTTTCTTGATTTTAGAAGAAAAGGAGTAAGAGGTTGGGAAATCTGCAATGTCTGTGTACACAAGAACAAACGACTTATTAAATGAAAGTCATCAGCCCAGTGTCTGTACTCTCTTCCCTCACAACACCTGGAAGAGCTTGAATCTTCTCTTACCCACTGGAAGCCCAAGATTCACTTCTCAAACGGCACCATCAGAGCTTGTTAAGAATTTTCATTACTTCCAATAGTGTTTGGTTCACTTTGGATAAAACCAAACTCTCAAAGAAGTGGGACTAACTATTTTAGGGAATGACATTAACAAAGAAATTGTATATTCAAATTGAAGACCGTCAGACCCACTTCAGTTAAAACTCCCAATTACTTACATTAAAATACTTTGGGATTAACTACTTCCATAAATATTGACAAAAATAGTACAAAATTCACCAGACCAAAAAGAGAGTGTACATAGGCTATTGTAAAACACTGCATTTCTCCTCACAAACTTGTTTATATTAGAGAAGTTTTCATAATAATAAATGTTTAAGACTGCCTGCAAAAAGTAGATAATGCTACCAATATTGTAGTATTTAAGCATGTGCATCTCTCTGAAATCTTAGCGTGGATGAGGACTGTCATTATACTGTCAAATTGACGCCCTTGAACTATCAATTCCAGTTTAATTTATGCAATTAATTTATATACACATTTTCCTAACAAGAAAAAAAAATGCAAGCAGATTTCATTTGAATATTCAAAAACTAGAAATTAAACTTTCAAAGCAAGTTGTAATCAAATGCACGTATAATCTGTGAGTACAGACCTCCTAAATGTTCTATACTGATGAAATTAGAGATGGGCTTTAATCTTATATGTGGGCTTTAATCAATAATAGTAAAGACTTGCTCAGCAAATAAAGATTCCTAGATTCTAGAGCTTCTCCTTTCCTCTATATTACGAAAATTGAAATTAAGTAGTTTACACCATTGTGGTGAAGAACAAAGAGTAATTAAACCCTCTTACCTTCACGTCCCTGTGAATTATATTATTATCATGACAGTAACGTAGAGCTTCCAATATCTGCCTCATGTAATGACTGAAAAAAACAAACATGTTATGCATGACAAACCTGCAGGATAAAGTACTACAAACATTAAAAAACCTAAGTTTTAAGAGTCTAACTATATAAAACTAATCAACTTAAACTCAAATATACAGGGTTTTACAGAATGAAGTTTGTGTTCATAATAGTGAATAATACAAGCTAAAGTTTGAGAATTATTCTGATTGGAGCCAAGAAAAATTAGAAAAGAAAAATTTGTATTTTTGTAAGGTTTCAAATGATCAATAGCTCTGCTTCAAATGACAAGGAAGTCAGGACCGTCCATTTTTTTAATAACACAACACAGAAAGGAAATAAGTGCCTGATCTATCTGGAAAAGTATCAGAACAAGATCTTGGCACTCTTGCTGCAGGTTGGAGACTGACTTCTTTCCCCTCTGTGTCCAAAGGATGCCCTAAGAGATCACTGACCACAGTAGAGTCAAGAAAGCCAAAAGCATCCTGTGCTGCATCAGACAGAGCATTACTGTGGGCTCAGGGAGGCAACCCTTGTCCTCTGGGGGCTCCAGCTGGTTAAAGGGAAGGTTTTTCTCTAGGAACATAACTATGCACTGCAATCAAGTTGCTCAGGGAGGATGTGGAATCTCCATCCTTGAAAGTATTTTAGAACCCACTGGACAAAGCCTTGAGCCACATGATTCAACTGCCAAGCTGACCCTGCCTTGAGCAGGAGGTTGACATAAAGACCTCTGATGTCTCTTCCAACCTGGTTTCTACAGTGCTAAAAAATGGAGAGAAGTAAAAAATAATCTCATGGGCTTTGAGGTCAACAATCATCCCACTACGACACTGGTTTTTATTATCCTTCTGCAGTTTTATAGACTCTCTCATTCTGCTTCAAAAGTTGAAGTGACCATAAATAAAATGATACATAAGCCAGGAAAAAAAAAAAAAAAAGACAACTCTGTCTAGCAAGACCAGTAAAATTCACACCTGTCAGGCAAGGCACCTAATGCCATGATGAGAGATCCAAAAAAAGGCAAAGACAGACAATTAAGTATTGGATGTGAAAAACTGTTTTACTCAGTAATCTCATTCAAATATACAACTGGTAAATGACAAAATGCTAATTATTGTAATAAACATCCAGGGTGTGGAAAAGGGATTACTTACAGTAGTCTGACTTTTAGCTAACAGACTGTACAACTTATCCTGTGGGATTAATTAAAATTATAATACATACCTGGCTACAGCCTCGCTGTAGACAAATCCAGCATCTGCTCTCTTCACAATTTCAAAGCACAGGTCTGCTCCATCCATACTGCAGGTGAAAAGAGGGAAAAATGCTTAAGATGGATAACTATAATCAACTACATAAAAATGCTCCAAATGATCTATTTGCTCCATTTACAAAAATCTTACATAAAATACTCTGGACACATGGACAGTGCATTACTACCTAAAACAGCATTTAATAGGTAATCTAGTAGAAAATGATTTGCCATAGGTTAACCATTTTGTGTCCCTGAAGTCATACAACAATTCTCTCAAAACACTGGCAATACCAAACATTTCTTTCATTGCTAAACTGCTCATTGAGCAAGGTGTGCAAGACAGCAGGAAGTCAATGCCCTGTACAAGAAGGCTCTGCAAGTTAACAGTCAATGCCTGATATTTGGTTAAGTGTGTTCATTTAAGAATTACCAGTGCAATTCTACAATAATGACTGTAGTAATAAAGAAATCTTACTCAAATTGAATTTTAAATGAAGACTTTAAGAAATACTTTAGAAATGTAGTGCAGTCTTTCCAGCTGGTATTTTCTCACATGGGTAATTATGTAGCCAAGATGAGATTTTACACCTCCCAGCCTCACCCAAGTCACCTGAGAACACCGACAGCCCACATACTGTACCAGTAGCTCTTGACACCTTTTTCCTCTTCTCCCTAATTGTCTGTAGTCTTTCTGATCACCTAACTTCCCACAATAAGTGGTATTACACTTCAGATGCAGGTATATTCACAGATCTTAGGCTGAAATTAGGCTGCCATTTCTCTAAAACTAAAGCAGTGTGGAGTGGCAGAACTGCCCTCCTTTTCCCTCTCCTGTAAGTGACCTAAGGCTGATTGATATCCAGAAGTATTCACAGCTTGAAGGGGCAAGGAGAGAGTAGCAAGATTAAACAGGAACAATAAAAATCACATAATTCACATTTAACAAGGCACTTCCAAAAATATCGATTGTAACATGTCATTTTCAGCCTTCACACCTTTCCTTTTTCCTCTCCATAAAGACTCAAGGGGAAAAAAAAAAAAAAGGAGAATTTGCAAGGTGTCCAGAAAGCCAACATTACCAGGCTGTTTCATTAAGTCAACCAGAATGTCAGCATCAATCACTTTTGCTGTGTTACATACCTGCAGTAATAAGCTTCTTAGGGAGTCACAAGTCATGTGCAGAAGTTTTAATTCCCAAATAAATGCAAAAGGTATCCCCATACAAAATACACTATCATGTGGATAGAGCACTGACAACTATGAGAGGGATCAGTAACCAAAAGAACTGCACATTGAGAAGTGCAAAGAAACCCACATTGCCAAACCATGAATGCTCTTCACTGCATCAATATATTCTCTGGGTAGGTTTTTTTCCCAGTGGTTTTTCTACAGCTTGTCTGTGTACAGGGTTAAACATCACTCAGAGAACCTGCTGTGCTGCACTGCACATGGCCCTGTACAGCAGCCACGGGGTCAGGCTCAATGAGAGCAGCATAAACCTGGATATCACTGGAAAAACCTCTCATGTCAATCTCTCTTCCAACGTTTTCTCACACTGCAGAACATACAAGATGTATGATTAACTCATGGCTAGGTTTCGCGAACAAAGATTTGAGAGGGGCTCTACCCACGCTTGCTACAAGCGCGCTGATGGCTAAAAAGGCCAATGTGAGATAGACAAGTCCGGTTGCAGAAGGTACAGCAGAAAGACTCCCCAGGTGATATCGACAAGACGCGATTCTTTCTGCGTTGTCTTTTCTCCTCGAGAGTGATCCTGCGTGCGTTCTCAAAAGCAGCAGCAGCGTTATAGATGGTGTGTCTCCAGGCCTCCCAATTGGAGGCCAGGGTAGACCAACAGTGGTGATCAATATGGCCAAGGCTGAGGGATTGTTTCAGGCAGTCCTTGTATCTCCTCTTCGGGCCGCCTCTCTTGCGGCAGCCAGTGGCAAGTTCCCCATAGAGCATGATCTTAGGGAGGCGATGGTCCTGCATCCTGGAGACGTGCCCTGCCCAGCGCAGCTGAGTTCTCAGCAGCATGGCCTCAATGCTCGTGACTGCTGCCTGTTCAAGGACAGACGTGTTGGACACGTAGTCAGTCCAGTGGATGTTGAGGATTGTACGGAGGCAGCGCTGATGGAAGCGTTCTAAGAGACGCAAGTGGTGCCGGTAAATGACCCATGATTCAGACCCATATAAAAGAGTAGACAGCACGATGGCTCTGTAAACACTGATCTTAAGTACTTTTCTTCAGGTGTTTGTTTTGCCACACTCTTTTACGGAGTTTACCAAAAGCACTGTATGCCTTTGCTAACCTGTTGTCAATTTCAGCATCAATCTTACCGTCTGAGGAGATGATGCTTCCCAGGTAATTAAACTGTTGGACTGATTTGAGTGTTGTTTCACCAATGGTGATATGGGGATGATGGAAGACTTCCTGAGGTGCAGGCTGATATAAAACTTCTGTCTTCTTCAAGCTGACTTCCAGATCAAAAAGCTCAGCAGCCTCTGCAAAGCAGGATGTTAAACGCTGCAGAGCTGCTTCTGTGTGGGCCACGAGGGTGGCATCATCTGCGTAAAGCAGCTCATGGACAAGATGGTTTAAGGTCTTAGCATGGGTCTTCAGTCGCCTTAGGTTGAAAAGGCTCCCATCGGTACGATATTGAATGTAGACACCATTTTCATCATCGTGGCCCTTTGGAGCATCATGCTGAAGAAGATCGTGAATAAGGCTGGAGCGGGAACGCAGCCTTGCTTCACACCATTGGCTATTGGAAACGGCTCAGAAAGTGTGTCCCCATATCTGACTTGACCGCGCTGGTCCTCATGAAGCGAGATGATAATTTTGAGGAACTTGGGAGGACATCCTAAACGTTCCAAAATCTGCCACAGACCTTTTCTGCTCACAGTATTGAAAACCTTGGTGAGATCAACCAAGGTAACATAGAGTCCTTTGTTCTGTTCCCGACACTTCTCTTGCAGTTGTCTGAGAACAAATACCATGTCTGCGGCACCTCTGTTGGTTCAGAAACCACACTGGCTCTCAGGTAGAAGATCTTCTGCTATGGTGGGTATGATTAACTACCAAAAGTTGAGATGCCATTCTCATGAAACAGCAAAACCTCTTAGAAAACTAACTTCACTCTGACTTGTGATAAACTGCAGAGGAATAAAGGTCCAGAGGCACTTAAGATTTTTAGCAGCATCAATAGTGGCTGAGACACTGAAGTAAGAGTCTCATCCCTTTAAACAAGGTATTCCTAATCAGAACAATCTTTAATATGTATTTCTACCTCCCACTTACACATACCAGCCTTCTTCATTTAAATTTTCTAGCACTATATGGCAGTTACAATATTTTTTGGCAAATATGTTTGCAATTTTTATTCCATTAAGATGACCTCTGTTGGTCTCCAGAGCACCAAATATGCAGCAGGCGTATTTTAATCTCTGACTTCAACTGACCACTCTTTGAAGACGAAACCTTTTTTAAAGAGTACATTTTTATTTTAATGCATAAAGAGCGTTTGTATCACCCCATGTAACACAATAAATTCAATACATTATATTGAATTTTACCTGAAAAATCAAAAAACTTTTGTCTAGCTGAGGCTGCAGAAAGCAAAAGTCGACCTCAGTCATAAGAAACCCCAGAAAAATCAGTGCACTAACAGACTAAAAACTCAGCAACACACCTCACCACTTACAAAATGACTCTGCAGAAACTGAAAGGCTTGTGAGATATAAGAGCATTAAAGCTTTGGGATACTGATGTAATGAAAATTCAGGAAGTCTCAAGGGTTTGTAAGTATCAGCACAAGCATGTGAAAACCATCAAAAAAAAAAGAGAGATAAGCTAAAATCCACTGAATTAAAAAAAAAAAAAGAGCTATAAAAAAAAGCTATATCCATGCTGAAGACTTATGTGGATGATGCAAAAAAAGTTGGGAGAAATCACTACATTCATAACCTGAGAGAACCCCCTGACACCAGCAGAGGGCACTCACGGCAGGTACATGAACTGAGATATATTTATATATATATATATGTATATATGAAAAATATAAATAAACACATATATATGTATAGATTTATATTCAGGTATTTATATATATATAAAACATATTAATATATATACACACATATAAAAGTACACACATATATATGTATATATTCAGGTATTTACAGTGTAGCTCCAGCCACCCTGCACAGGGAGGGACAGATACCACCTCATCCCACTGTCTGGGTATCAATATGAACTGTGTCTCCCAATTAACCCATATTCTACTATTGATTCCTCCATATTTTTAGCAGAACTGTGCCTGGATCTCTGCCCTTTGGATAAATGTCTCTTTCCACAGCTCTCATCAGTGCTGCTGTTCACCTTGAAAATCTTTCTACTCTTCTGCACAATGCTAAGTTACAAACTGCCCAGAAAATGTACTCCTGAATCATATTCAATGCAGAAATCTGCTGTGACACTAACAGTGACTGAAGAACAGACATTATACTCCAGAAGAGATTTATGTTTTCATACTGGTGTATGAGAGGTTTGAATTTGCAGATGACCTAATAGGATGTGCCTTCCGACTTCATTCATTGATGAAGATTCAGAAAGCTTTAGAAGCACTGCTTTGTTTAGGGAACTGAAGTATTGCTTTAAAAAAATAAATAAATAAAAAATTCAGAGTTGGCATATTACTCTTAGCTGAGTTTTCTGAATTTTGTACCATGTATGTTCAAGGCTTGTGCACAATGGCATTTTTTCCTTCAGCTGGACAGTTTTTATATATTTGCCACCTTCACTTACCTCAGAAAAGACTTCCACAAATTAATTTAAAAACTACAGTATGTATTGATGCTCTTTGTAGTAACCTCTGAAAACTAAGACTAAGCTTTCTGGGCTGTGAGTGCACATTGCTGGGTCATGTCCAGCCTCTCATCCACCAGCAACCCCACAAGATCACCAACTTATGCTTAATGCACACCTAAGTAACTGCAACCCTGTTAAAGTACTGCTTTTGTGGATTTTGAGATTTTAAAACTAAAGCATTTTTGGACTTTAACTAGGTTAAACAGCAATGTATACAACTATATATATACATCTTAACTCTGCTAAATCTAAATAGATCAGTTCTTCCAACGTCCCAAAAGACAGATCTCTCTTAGAATGCACTAAAAAAAGCAAACCCACCTATGTATAGTGGTGAGACAATGTTCAGCAAATGACCAGATATTACGGTATCTGCAATCCACTCATTGCTCCTGTCTGAGCTCTTCAGCACGAAAGTACTCTGAGTCCACACATTTTGATTATGCTGAGGATAAACTGAATGTAATGCACTCCAAATCTAAAATGTGGTTTTTCAGACACTTCAAAAGGAATATCTGCCTTGTTTCAGAAATATTGCAAGTAGCAGAATCTTATCAAAATAGCTCCTTGATAAAAATCAATGATCATTAGAAAAAAAATGTAATAACCAACAGAATATAAAAGTGATACTTGTACAGCAAACAGGAACCAGCATTCTATGTAAAACCAGGGGGCTCAGCAGGGATCTTGACAGTCTCCACAAATACTTGAAAGGGAGCTGCAGCCAGGTGGGGGTCGGTCTCTCAGATAAAAGCGGTAAGAAAAGAGGAAATGGCTTCAAGTTGTGCCAGGGGAGGTTTTGATTGGATATTAGGGAAAATTTCTTCATGGAAAGGGTTGTCAAGCACTGGAACAGGATGCCCAGGAAGTGATGGAGTCACCATCCCTAGGGTTATTTAGAAGACGTAGATGTGGAGTTTAGGGACATGGTTTAGTGGCAGCCTTGGCAGTGCTGGCTTAATGGTTGGATTTGATGATCTCAGAGGCCTTTTCCAGCCTAAATGAGTCCATGATTCCATACAGAGCTGCCAACAAATGACACCAGGAATGAGAAAGGAAAAAACAAGTGTATGACAGGGAGTAGAGCTGGCCTTCTCAAATGAGAGGTCTCTCTAGAGCCTCCAAGGATCTTCTCCAGATCCATTACCCTTCTGGGGGGTAGCTGGGGTGTGTGTGAGGGAAATCATTTGGCACAGGCACATCCTTTCTCATTTACAGTGTAATAACATCTAAGTAATTTTAAAATAACAATTTTACTTTAGCAGTAAGAATTTCTGGGATAGGATCTGCTTCTTACTCTGCCCATGCACTTCATCTATTACAACCAACTGTTTTCTCTGCTGTTTAATACAGCAGCACCACATGGGTAACTGCAACCTGCTGGTAACTTACATATGGCCCCATTCTAAACACTGCTTGAATTTGTGAACAAATAGTGGTTAAAAACATAGCTCAGTTTTTGGTGTTAAACCTCACTGCTACTGCTCATGTTCATCAGTGCTTCTATGAATTGTGATTTGGTTTTTTTTAAATGTTTATTTTAACCACAGTTTTCAAAACTGGGCACAAACTGTGTATTTTCCTGAGCGTTACAATCTGTTGTTATCAGGTGTATGCTACATTCGCTTATTTAACTTGCACATTTTTGCATCAGTAGATTTGGCAAGATATTCAGGGTCATCCTAGCAGCTGCTCCAGGCAGCTCACAGCCCATGAAACAGTAGTGGACCTGTGTATCATTTACAAGTGATGGCACAAAGTTTTAGGTTCACTTATTCTGTTCATTTCATGTGCTGGGCCTGAAAAGCACCTGCCAGCCCACAGGTAGCTCATCACCAGCGAGGTTTATATCTCCTTTGCAGATCCACAGTGTCTTCCCCTTATCAGTAATTTCTGAATAACTAGACCCTAACGAAATTCACTTTATTAGTGGGGACAGAACTTTGTTGTGAAGCAGTTGAGTTTTTTTACGATAACAGCACAATGAACAGGAGGCAGCGGGAGGGAAAAAAAGTTACCTAAACGTACACAGATGCTTTTCTGCTAACTACAAGCTTCTTAATATGGTCACAATTACACAGTATGTCACCAACCCACGCAGGTTCAGACAATGCCTTTCTTACTCCACAGCCAACATCAGTCTTCTGCTGCATCACTTTACCAAAGCATCCCCTCCAGCACAACACGTCGTGCCCACAACTCTTCCCTTCCCTGCCACGTTTGGAGCACAGGTGTTCCCACTGCCTCATTTTCCATCACTGTTTGTTACAAAAGAGGGATGTTTTGCAGTGTACAAAGGAAACAAGGGCACACATATGGTAAACAATTATTATCCTTCAAATAATTTAGCCTTTTAATTTCTTTCTTTCATGTGGCCTGAAGTCAGGTACAGTATTTGTGTAGTAATTCTAATTGTTCAGACTTACTTTTCATGTATACAAACATAAATTATAATAGGCTTGCCATTAAAAAATAATTACTGCTTTTGTCTCGTATTTCTGAGCTATCAGTGTGGTAAAAATAGAAGCAAAACCTTTCCTCCATTTCAAAATCTTGTTAATTATCAGAGTATGTCTCCCCAAGGTGTACATAATTATTTCATAATAGGGTAATTAAAGTCCCTTGGTCCATGCTTTGGGATTTACAAAATAAAAATGCAAAGTCAGTATTGAATCAAAATGTACAGAGAGGAAAGCAAAGAACAATTATTTTACAAAATTGTAAGTTTATAAACTCATCTAAAAAATAGCATAAGATTTTCAAACAACAATTTTCATCTTTTCCTAGGTTTTTTGCCATTACCACTTGCTTTCGCACTACCTCAGTGGTAAAACATGTGGAATTATTTTTTGGGTGAATATCTCAAATGAAATTCTTGGTTCTAGGGGACAAGCCAACACACTGGCACGATGTGGTTGCTCCACTATAAGCAGGTCAAATTCATCAGAAAACTTAATGGAGGAAGATCAGAGAAACTAAAGAGGTACAAACACATATGCCCAGACACACTGGGAGTGAATATATGCGAAACATAAAAAAGAAGAGCTGGTAGGTGGAGAGCAGAAGAGAAGGAAGATTGAATAGAGAACATGCACAAATGTCTACTTTTGTCCTTCCTATTTAGGTAAAACCTAACTCAGGAAGCACTAATAATTTCCTCTCAAAGAAAGCATGTGGGGATTTAGGTGTTGTCCCCCTTTTTTGTTTCTTGTTGTTGATTAAAAATACCTCTCCACTGCTGAAGTCGTGTTTTGGTCACCCTTGCGAATAAACTTTCACGTTGAAACTTCCAAAAGATATCTTTTAGACAAAGACCTCTTTTAATTTATTGTGAATAGGTATATTGACTTACAAGAATATTTAAATATCTCAATAAGCTTTACTTTTTTTATCTAATAATGGAAAAGCACTGCTAAAGTAACAACAACCTGGAAAAAAAAAACCAAACACTTCACAACTGGAACAGAATTATCATCAGCTCCCCAAGGATGACACCTATCACCAGATTTTCAGTGTGTTCCCATGAACCTTGTTAGGGACACAGCAGCCATCAATGAACAGCTCCCTGTCTTTAGAAAGCCCTGATGTTCACCACTTTGCCAGTGGGACAACTTTTTAAACTGGGGACAACCTGTTCTTGTCAGAAATAAATATTTTCATAGCACTCCAGACCTCTGAGTTCCAAAACAAGCAGGCACACTTGTAGGATTTTATTTAGTAAATGACAACAAAGAAAGGTAAAATCAAAGAGAGAAACTTACAACTCAAAGACCATATAAAGCATTCCATCTGAGCTGTATGTCTCCAACAGTTCCACAATATGAGGATGCTTCAGCATGTGACAAATACTGGCTTCTCTCTTTAGGTCTGTGGAAGATAAGAAGGTAGTAAATTAGCTCATATATTCAATAAAAAAAAAATTGGAAGCAGAACACAGTGTTTGGAAAGATGTACACATCTGAAATTTCTAATGAATTCATTAATCTTTATAAAAGACACTGATGAGATGGTATTTAATTAAGCTGCTTCAGAACTTTGGTGTGAAATTAAGTTAAAAAACTCAGATCTCAAAATATAAACACACAAAACAAATTCATGAAGTGACTTATTAATAAAAGATCTCCTTGGTCATAACCTGAAAAACTGTGCAGTAATAAGTTCTATTAATGCACATATGCAGAATACACGAACATTTTAATCCTAAATATCCAATATCACTACAAAATTATCTCCAAATACAGGCTCTTTCACCACACTACAGAACTATTAAAACCTGGAGGTCTCCAGTCTCATCTGCCTGCTCAAAGCAAAGTCAACCAGAGCAGGTTGCCCAGGACCACACCCAGTTGGGCTTTGAATATATCCAAGTATGGAAACCCTACAACCAGTTTAGGAAGCCTACACTGATCCCTGATCACTCTCATAAGCAAAGAAGTTTTTTTTCTTATGCTTAAATTTCCTGTAGTTTACTTCTTTAATGGTGATTATTTATTTTTTAAATCACAATATATGAAATGACACTGGCACAAATTCTAACGACATATATTAGCTTGTATCTCCAGAGAAGAGGGAGAAAAGCAGAAAAAGCCATGACTAAAAGAAGAGCAGAAACCACCCTGAAATCTCTCAAAGCTTGAGAGATTTTGTTTTTAACTAACACCATTCTTACTTTTTCTGATCACAAATCAATCCTTTGGCAAGAATAGAAATGCAAAACCCCAAACCAGACTGAATTTTCTTTCTTTTGTGTTGAAACTATTTGATATTTTTGTTATTTAATCATCCCTACACTTTCTTTTTCTGTTAACTTATCCACTAGTATTCTAGAAAGAATAGCAAAATCTTGAATGAATAGCCTTGATAGTAACTTGAGAACTGAGGAAAATACCAGTCTGAATTCTGAAGTAGACACTTTCCTTTTCTATTCTCGTTCCATACAACTGTTCCTTTTTCAAGAATGACCTACATATGTATTAATGGAAAAATAAAAATATGGTTTCTTGGTTTGAAACTATTCCCCATATTGTTGTGCTATACTAGAATAACATTTAAAATGCACTATTTTCAGGTGCCCTCTTACATGTCTAACATTGAATTAATGACGTTGAAAAATACAAGCAGCAAGATGAACACTGTTTCATGTGAAGCATTTAACAGGTAATTCAGATTCATGCTAGGCTTTGGACCTTCCAGTCATCCATAAATTCAAAAGAAATGTTCAGAGTTTGGAAATGACTGAATTTCAATTCAAGAAAAATGTTCAGATTCACAAAGTTCAAATTTCCTTACTAGCACTTTCATATTACACCTGCATTATGTGAATCCCCTCCTTACAACCTTGCAAATACAATCTAATAGCAAAATGACAGAGCAACCCCTTAGAAACCATTATGTAATGGAAGTGCAAGCAGAGCAGCAAAAAGAAGCATCTTTCACTGATGCAGAAGAAATTAATGTAAAATTTGTCCTTTACAGAGAGATGAAATTCTGTCCTGTAAGAAAACAGCAATATGTCTTTCACTCCTGAAAATACTCACCTATCAGTTCTTACAGCACCTTCAAGCAGAACAACTACTAAAACCATATTGTAACATTCCCTTCATCACACTCAGGGTTTTGATTAGCCACTAAATGGTTACCCCTCCCTTTTCTATGCAGAGAGGTTCCTTGAAATAGGAAATAGGTAAGCACACCGAGGGATAGCATAAAAGAATAGAAAGCTATGTGATTCTGAGAATGGCCATGATCTTCAGAAAATACAGTGCTTTTATTTTGCCTCTTACTGTATAATGATTTTAATGCTACCCCCCTTCACCATGGTCTCCAATATCTACTTTAAGTAGAAGGCAAATAAAAATCCAACAGGAAATTACAGAAAAATTCCGCTTTCTTTACAGGTAAAAATTGTGTTCAAAATAGTTTATTTTGGCTGCTTCCTTTATTTAATACTTTGTGGGCTTTATTTGAAGAGGGTTAGAACTGAGAGGGAGAAAGTATATGCTGCCATTTCCCTCATTCCTCTGTGTGATACTGGATGAGTACAACAATTACTCACAGGCTGAGAACCAGCACAAGAGGAAGGACAAACAAAGTGGAAAATAAAATCTCCAAACAGGAAAAAAAATGAACAGAAATTACAGAACAAGGTTTTGTATGACTAAGGGGTCTTGGGGCTAAGTGCAGAACAAACTCTCATTTTAAAAACACCAGAGCCTTGTTCAACAGTAGACCTATTAAGGAAGAAGAAAAGTAGGTATAAAGAGACAGAAAAGTACATACCACATTGATTCAACAAAGCCACAGGGCAGAAAAGAGATGATGAATTCTGAAGTACATTTGGACTGTGACCCAAAGGTCAAAATAAGTCATGCTTAAGACCAGTAAAAAGGAAAAGGGAGGCGGGAGAAAGGCAGAAATGGCACTTATATTTCATTGTTTCCACTGACAAAACGGACATCAGCATCTACTCAATTCTTTCTCAAATGCTTTTACCAGATTGAATTAAATTTCACCTCCACAGGTGAAATAAAACAAAATAAACCCCCAAGTAGCTACAGATACTGTTTCAGTTCTGAATGCAACATAAACCCAAGCAGATCTTTAGCTGCAAGCAGGTGATTGAAGATTTCCTAAGAAAAATCCCATTACTATCTTATGACCCCTATATTATTTGTAACTTATGATTCGGAATGAACTATTTGCTGTTAAGTTTTCCAAACCTCTGCTGAGTATTTTAGCAATCTTGTGCAGTAATAAAGGCCCTGGACACAGATCCCATATCAAAATAAGCTCTTCACATTCCAGACACCTACAAAAGATTCAGGACAACTCTGGAATCTGCCAGTGGAGTAAGTCAGCTTTGAGCAGCAAGAGGTGACATTTTATTTTATAATGGTGATGTGTCTGGTATTTACAACAGTCTCCTTCACTAGTAAACAAAGTTTAGCTAAAATAACATACTCTAAGGCAAGGCAAGGTCTTGGAATTTAAACTGAACTGACATCTTTTACTTGCTGGACTATTTAACTTTATGTTTGAATCCTTTTTGAAGACTTCATCTATTCATTTTTCTCTTCTTAATAGAGTTGAAGAAATTACTTTCTGCTCTATTCTTTAAGACTTCTCTGTCAGCAGTTCTTTCAAAATTAAACATTAATGACAACAGTGATAATAAATAGAATAGCAAGGCTTAAAAGCACAAGCTTTAAAAGTTTATCTGCCAGCTGCATGAAAGGTATTGTAACACAACCAGAAATAGGGAGTAGAACTTGGTGTTTCATTTAACTTGTTTAGCACACAGGCTGATATGTTACATTATAATTTGAAAAGCATCTAAAAGCTGTCATTTTACACTAGTGTTACCAATAAATGTTCCAGAATTCCAGCTTGTTTACAAAACTTTGAGGTTTTTTTAGCAACTGGAGATATGTTAAATTTTCCATTTCAGACCCGGCTAATTATTTAGAGGGTGCAAGAGCTGTTAAAATGACATGAAAGTTCAGACTTCTGTAACAAAGGAAAGTTCAAAGATGGCAAAGGGAATTCCCAGCAATAAGCACCACACAGAGAAAATGCAGCCTCATGTGTGGATAGTGACAATGAAAGTGAATTGCTGGAAGCACTAAAAAGATAACTCCTCTAAATAATCACAAAGGAACATATATCAGGCTTTGATAGAAAATACAAAACATGAGCATCACTTAAATTTCCCATGGGAGTTAACAATCTAATATCCTACGCATCTCTGACAATTCTGGCAAACACCCAATTTCCTTTCAAAGCCTTGATACCCAAGGTTTTAAAACATCTCAAACATACTGAACATATTTTCAAAGTATATTCACGGTATCCTACAGCATGGAAGAATTAGATGTTCCAGCAGCCTACATTATTGCACCATTTTAGTATCTTAAAAGTGACATGCACAGACTGGAGCAGCCACATCTTTTGGGGGGAACGACAGCACCAAGTTTCTTAGCAAGACGGAAGACACATGTCACTTTTATATACAGACCATTTATATACATACACCACTTGGATTTTCCTGGTTCAGTCCCTTAAGAGATTACTTCCCCAGCCACAGCTTGGGTATGACAGTATTTTGAAAGGAAGTAACCACATCAGCAGTAAACTTCTTGCTTAAAATGCTTCTATATGTTTTGTACAGCGAGAATATGATTATATTTAATTTAAATAGATGCGGTAGTACTAAGTTTTAAAAGGAAATCAATGTGCTTTGTTCACTTGGTTGTGTCATTATCACCTACCAACCTTTGGTGCTCATCATGGAGAAGCTCCCGACCACCCCAACTGGAATTCTTCCACATGCAACTAAACTGAATTATGTGCTTTGGAAATGTTCCTGATGCACCACCTGAAGTATGGATAAGGCAGACACTGAGGCCTCAGCACCAACTGTTTCACCTCAGAAACATACTGGGTTTAGTCCTGTGGATTAGCCTTTGCCAGCTGTTAAACTCCCACCCAGGCTCCTGCTCACCCTCTGCTCTCAGGCGGGTGGGGGTAGAAAATGCAAGTAACAAAAACAAAAAAACTCATGGGTTGAGATAAAGAGAGGGAGACTGCTTATCAGCAGCTGTGGTTGGAAAAATAGACTTACTTGATGAAGTTAATTTTTGCCAATTAAAATAAATACTTATTGATTTGGGAAGAGGCAATCAAAAAGATAAACACGAAACCAACAAGTTTCCTCCCCACTTTCCCAGGCTCAACTTCACTTTTCACTCCAGACCCCTCTACTCCCCAGCTCTGACTGGTGCAGCAAGTGAGGGTCATGCTCTGTACACCTTAGTGGGTCCTCTCTGCTGCTCCTTCCTTCTCCCACTTCACTGCTGCTCCAGCATGGGCTGCAGGGGATACCTGCTCTGCCATGGTGAGCCTCCTCCTTTCCTGACCTTGGTGTTCTCCTTGTTCCACACTCCCTACACTTCACTCCAGTGCTTTCTACCCTCCCTTAAATGTATTTTCACAGGAGCACCACAAGGCTGATCAGTCCAGTTTTGGCTCAACTGGAACCAGCAGTCCCAGAGCCTCTTTCCACAGAAGTTGTCCTTGAAGCCCCCCATTACCAAAAACTTGGATTTAGTACAGGTCTGATTCATTTTCTGCACTAGACACAGTGCTTCAAGGGGCCACAAAGGACCCCATCGCCTCCAAGCCAAGCACAGCTCTGCTTCACATCATCCTGGAACAAGCACACAGCACATCCTGCACGACAGCAAACTCCAGTTTAACCAACCATACTGTACCTGAGGCCATGCTTCCAAAATCAGGTGAGCTTCCTGGGCAATACTAGCTTAAAAAAATTCCCTCTCCTCTCTCTGTTTGCTCATTCCTGCTGCTCAGTGAAAATTACTTTGAGGCTTAATTATCCTAATAATATAGCAAGGAAGTCATAAAAGCTCTCAGTGCAGCCAACACACTGCAACAGGAATGAGCAGCTGGAGGTGGGAACATCCTGTATTGACATTGGCAGTGAAACTCCTATACTGCAGAACCAAGCAGTGTTTCTGTCCCAAAGATTTGTATTTTTGTTTGTTTTTTCTTCCACAAGAGAGTATTCCCCTTTCTCCTAATTAAAACGGCACCACTTGCCTTCCTGGGATATGTGAGCGACTCCTCATCACACAGATACATCTGACCAGTTAATGATGCTTTGCCTCAACAAGCACTAAAAGCTTTCCTGCCTCTCCTCCCACACACTTTGAGGTGGCTGAAGCTCCACAGTAGCCAAGCTGATTTAACTGCAGGCTGTTTCCCCCTTCATCCCACACACATTCCTGCCCTCTGTTCCACTGTGCAGCAGTCTGGAGCTTGCCACACCACACACCAAACCATTTCAGTGTTAACTCACTAAAAATAAAACCAAACACATTCATTTTTGTCTCCACTGGCTCAGTGTGATGCAGTTTTAGCATAGGAAATGGCTCAGTGAGCAAGTCAAGTGCATGTACAGTTAAAAGAAATGAAAGGAATATGGAAAGAGAAAGCAAATAAGGCTGGGACAAGTACACAAGTACACACCTTTCCCTGCAAAGTGTCTCCATTGTCACCAAACCTTTGTTGTGTAATCAATCTGTACCTTAGCAAACATGCTTAAATCATGTACCAAAACCAAATGCATACAGCTGTGAGTGGCCCTTGACAAAAACACCGTGGAAATCAACAAGTGCAATGCCAACGGGAGATAATTCATCTCCTGCCAGTATCTTTTGTTTTAATGCTGCTGCAGTATTTGGAAACAAATCGTTGACATGAAGGAAGAACAATCAAATTACAGCTAATACTCAATAACCAGAATCCCTTTCTGAGCCCCCCATGCAAAAACCTGTGGAATTTTGTGGAATCAGACTTTAGAGATGTTTGCTAAATCCTGTATAACTTCCATTTGGTACTCTATTCCTCCTCAGTTCTTGGACATAAACATATTAATGGCTTTTCAGCTGGAGCTGAGTGTCTTGGGAGACTTACAAGGCACGTTTCACTTTATACCCTGTCAGCTGCGACGAACATGAAAAGTGGGTGTGAAAACCCCCCACTTTTCTCTCACAACTTCTGATATATTTATCAGACTCGTCCAGAATCCTGTGTCTGACAGACACTGTAAGTTGCTTTGCACGGCTGTGTCTGTAAAAGCAACTCTCCCTCCTTTTACTCATTTTCTCATTTTTACTGGCATGCAAATGAGCAATGATTCATAAATAAGATGGTGTGTTATAGGTAATGAATCAACTTGAACTAATAAAAATGTTTAAGAATGCCTGAAAGAATAATATGTCTACTGCAGATAATTAAACCCAAATAATTTAATTTCATTTAATTAAATGATCATTCTTAGCAACTTTTTACAAAGCACCCACCACAATGAAAGAAAAAAATCCATAATTTTTCAAGCACGAACAAAGCTTGGATATCTATCATCTAAGACTTTCCATATTCCATGGCCTCTTGGTTTATACTCAGCAGCGGGTTCACTGAGGTAGGGGAACACAGAAAGAAAAGAGGGAAACATAGAAAAGTTAAAGTAACACTTTCTGGATCGTTAGTTTTTAATTAATTACATGGAAAATCTGTCTTTCAAAACACAGTAATTTTCTCTGCTCTAAAGCAGAAGTTTCAGAAGTGTTTCACAAACTCAACAAGGGACACGATAATCAGAAGTAGGGTTACAAACTCCATAAATTAATTCTAAAAATGTCACAAGTTTGGATTTCCAAACAGAAATGGAACTGCTGCCGAAGACATTTTGCAACTCTGCTGTAAAATCTGAAACACTTTTCTCCTAACATTCTGTTTTCAATAATTAATGGAAGGAAATTGAAAACAGTCATTGACTCTCAAGTCGTAATCAATCAAGTTATGAAAGTGGGTGCACTGTTGATAACGTTATTATATTAAAATTCCACGTTCCCACCTGTTATGCAGCACTGCATAGCAGTCTGAAACCCAACACCTTCCTGAGTATCATTGACTACAGGCTTTTACACTGCAAACCACAACTTAAAACACTGCAAAGCAATGAATTCTTCAACAGAGGGAAGTGGAAGGGTGTGTGCAACAACAGATCTGTCAGAATATGCTGTAAAATTTCTTTTAAAAATAAACAACCAAACAAAAAAACCCCCAGAGAAACAATTAGACACATTTTTAGGTGTGTATTTGGTAAAAGAATGCTACGTGCTTGGCTGGAGCACCGAACCGGCAAAATGCTCAGCTGTACGATCACAGTGGCCTTTACTGAAATAACTGGAAGGTCGTAATTTCATAAAGTTACACAGACTGTGTTTTACTGTAGGGAAAACTCACTGATAAACACTGAAAAGTAGCAGCCCCATTAAAAGCTGTTTCCTCTTCTGTCAGCTCATTCTCCTCTCCTGCACCACCTCCCCCTTCACGCTGGTGAAACTGCTTGTGCAACTGCACCATAAACAGAATCAAGGTATTGATCCACCTCAACTGCAAGCAATCCTTTTTGCTCTCCCCATAGAGCTGTTTTTCAACCGAACTTGTTCTGGCTAGTCCTGGGAATCTGCACAAACAAGTAAGAGCACAATAGCGTTGATAGCCCGGCAATAGAAACAAATGGCCAGATTACAGCAGCAATTCTCACCTCAACACCAGCGCTGGCTTAAAATGCGGTTGGACAATATGGCAAATCCCAACAGTGTGCAGCACTGCTGTCCTTCTCCCAAAGAGGCAAGAAACCAGAAAACTAGATTTTTTCACAGCACTATCAGGGCAACGTTAACTTACAGTATGTTTAACTGAAATTAAAACTGAGAAACGAACTTGCAAGTCTGGTCGTATTTCTTTTTTTCTCTCTGTAATTTCCTGTTTATGCAACTCCGTGTCGACATGCGTCCCCACAGATTTCTCACTAGGTGGCAACCCAGCTCCGGCTTTGATCTCTGTGTAGTCAGCAGCTGAACACAAAAGGTGGCTGCATTATTTAGCTGCAGAGAGCTTTTCGTATGGCCACTTTTATACCAGTGAGCTGATTAACGATGATTACAGTTCAGACCCGAGAACAACAACAACGACAAAAAAGATGCCACTCGAAAATAACTAAGGTACATCCAGTGCTAAGGCCTTTTTACCCAGACTGTGTGGGAGACCCTTCTCTCCTCTACGCCTGAGGAGCCATTCGGAGCTGATGACCACACACCAGTATCCACCGCACTGCACTCACTGAGAACTGCGTGGCACAACTACAATGTATTTAAACAGTTTGCTCACGTTAAGCCAGAAGTTCTTTGTTTGACTCACGAACTAGAACAGGGCAGCGTGTTTACTGCTTCGAAGTCTAGCAAAAAGCTTTAGAAAACTAAACCCTGCAATTAGTTCAGTTTCTATCACCGGAATTTCTCCTTTTTAAAGGTTAATCACACAGGGCGGAGTTCTTTGTTTCAGTTTTTGTAAGTTTTTTTCATTTCTGGAGGGTTCTTTTTGCTGCAGGAGCGTGTACACGCATATGTGTATTTGGTTTCTCTCCAGCCTTTGGACAGGGCAATGCAGGCAATGTGTCCTCTCAGAATATGCTAAAAGCATCATTATCAATGTTACGTTCAGATTGGCACAATATTTTTACACCAAACTTTGACATCTTTTGACCAGAATTCACTTAGGCTGATCGAGTTAACTAAAGGTCATAGACTCTGCAGTCCTTTAAATGAGTTTATAGTACTCATGTACTAAAATGTAATGACATTACATCAAATAAGTGCCCTCAAAGGCAAGGGAACATTATCAAGAAAAGAATTCTAGTTGATCCTGAAGAATTATGTGATTTCTCTTGACGATCTCTCTTAACATTTGAAGGGGAGGGAGGGTTTGTTTGTTTGAAATGCCTTTTCTTCTGTGACTTAGCCTTTACCTAAATGTAACGACAGGGAAATCCATTTTTTGATATTATCAATGAATCTCAATTTTACAGAAAAAACTCTGGAATTTTAAAGAACACAAAGGAAATCTATTCATAACAGATGCAGCTAGTCTAGACAAAATGTCTGTAACTCCTACTCGAGGAGGGGTTAAATAGCCCATTACACTGAGCTACTGAACACTTAACAGGCAGAAAGAGCCCAAAGGCACTCAGGAGAGGGAACTTTGACTGCCTAGGATGCTTCTCCTAGAGACAAAATGCACTTGTTGGCTTTGATCAAAGTTTCTTTGGTCTTCAGCTGCCGGGCTCTGCATAAGCAACACTAAACCAGTTGCACACAAACGCTAGAAAGGAAATCACCTCCTCTGCCTAAGTCTAGACAACCCAGACAAAACCTGCATCTAAAATATCAATCTACTCCAAGGAATCTGATTCCACAGTGCCACATAGCTCAGCGAGTGACAGAGTTTTAGTTGTGGTACCTGTGGCGATGCAGCACAGGTCACTTTGCACCTTTTCTCAGGTAAAATAGTGCAAGCTGCAGTAAACGCTGCTGTAAGGACAGCTCAGCTCCCACCAGAGCACACAAAACTCAGCTCAAACAGCATCTACAGCGCACTCTGAGTAACAGATAATGACCTACCAAATGTAAGGATGATACCAATTCTGTCCAACTAGGAAATCCTGTAGTGGAGTGATGTCTGAGCGCTGGAGAACAGCAACTTTAACATAACTTGTTTTCTGATTCAGTGGCACAACAATGTCAGGAGCCAGAAAAACATTTTTAAGCAATAGTACTACAGGATACAAAAAGAGCTTGTCTCGGTTTGTTCCACTTCTGCTCGAGCTTCTTTTCACAACTATTACCAAAAGTCATAGACTTTTTTTTTTGTTTTCTTTGTTAACCGAAAAATTATAAAGCAAGTTTCGTAAAACAGATGTGCATGTCTTAGTTCAGTAATTTAAAAAGACTCCCTACAGAATGTATTCTTTACCAGCACTTTGAGGATTTCACCCTAAAAACCAAAAATGTTTTGACTACGCTTTTTGCTACTTATCAAATATCCACCAAATACTTTTACATACTGTCTATTAATTTTGTTATGTTTTAAAGAGCACATTTTCCCTTCTCTGCTTGTGCAGTTGCAATACTGGTCCAAACCAGTGCCCTTAACTTATATCCCCCCTTTCATTCCACAAAAATCAGATGTTAGTGAGGAAAACAGTGCAACTGAATTTAAACTTGTTTCTAGCAACGTTCAGGTCACAGCTCTAGGAATAAGGTTGTAACTTGCCTAATTTGTCTCAGATTGCACAACAGGCTAAAAGGACTGCAAATCAAACTGTCACTTACGCTTTTCTCTGTAAAACAGAAAAAGTTGACGGAGGTAACAAATCCCCATAAAGAACTTACTCAGTGACAATTTTTCCTGTTAATTGGTTAGAGTCCTTTCACAACTGCAGGTCATCAGAAAAATATTTTCTTTCATAATATTCACACACGTCTCATGATATTTAAATGATAATTTCTCTTTGCCAATACAGATGTGAAGAGTTTTCTTCTTTAATCTTGCCAAAGCATTATGAAAAGAGTATTTAATTTTCCTTCTTTACTATCTGGTGATGAGCAAGAAACAAAAAATACCCAAAGTTCTTACTTAGCAAAAGCTGAGTTGGAAACACTTTGCTCACCTAATCCAATTTGCGAACTTGGGAGATTAAATCAGAAAGTGGGAGATATGGACTTGGAAACAGTACATCTGCATGGCCTTTTTAAAATAAGTTCTGAGGGAACTTCCCAGTGCCCCTGAACTTCCAGGTAATGCAAATGGCTACAATCCCACAGTAATACACAAAAATTTCCCTCACTGTCACAGGGTATTTTGAGGGACTGGCATGGATCTATAAAGCCTTGTAGTAAACAGTTGGGGATAATGGACTGCTCCCCCTGCTAGATAGAGCAGACATTATTTAAGTACTTACACTCATAGTATGTGATGTAAAACACTGATCTCAAATGGAACAAACTTCTTTAAGGTGTTAAAAGGTTTGACACAAATTTGTTCCAACAACTAACCTGTACTATTTCACTCACTTAGCATGAGATCTACTTTCTTTCATTAGTGTCCAAGTTTGAAATGACGGTCAAGCAGAGTAAGAATAAAACTCCGTAAATTTTGCCCATTTTTCTTGCTCAAAAGTGTAAGAGCAACAATAAGCTTGCATATATATGAAATTACCAAAGCATATATCCACCAGAGATGATAATCTGTATCCTCTCTGCAAAACAGCTTCATAAGAGCACTGTAAGAAACAGTTAACAGGGTTCTCTTGTTAAAAGAACCCCAAATTTCCTTTCCTCACAAGTAAAATATCTGTCTAGGATAAAGAACTTAACTGACATGATGGAGTACACGGAAATGTAAAACATAACACAACAGTCAGCTGAGTTAAGAGGGCCCTGACCCATTCCCCAGATTCTTTAGACCACCTTTCCTGTCAGCACAACAAAAATCAGAACTCTCTCTTAACATGACAACGTGGCTCTAGGGGCTGAATGCAGCATTGCCCAGATTCTGAAAATTACCTGAAGCTCATTGAGTTGCACAAGATCTTCTCCCCACCCTTTCCTGAAGAAGGAAGCAAATCCTAGTTCTGCCCCTGATCTCCCTCCCCTCACAAACCTCTTCTGGTGAAACAACCTGTTTAGTGTCTCTCCTGCTGCACAACCAGTTCTTATTTGTCCAGAATACTGCAGACGAGGAACCAGGGCAGGGAGGGGTGTACACGCCACTGTAGAAAGGGGATGAATTGTGCACCTGTGGCTTTGACATAACAAGTCAGATTTGCAAATCCATGAGCTGTTTATGCAGGTTGTATATGCATCTGCAACAGTATTAAAAGTCTGCTCAGGTGTGGTAGAATTTATTAGCTTAAATGCAGTATATGCATAACAGCTATGCTGCTCCAGGGTATGATGATCCCGTACAGTCTCTGCCAGTCAATACCTGGATTAACAAACCACGGTGGACTTGACTTGGCTCCATGTAAGGTCACTTGAAAGTCAGAGAGAGGGACCCTGACTCCTGAGGGTTGATTAGCTCAGCTAGACACAACCCATGGATATGCTAATACACATTCCCAGAAATGGAGTGCCAGGAAAACAGGGCTGATACTCTCCAGAGGGTCAGTTCTGGACTGGTGCTAAGGTAGAGCTCACAAATCTTGACAGATAATAAAAGCACACTGTACACGTTTGCATTTGTACACCCACATGCTTTTAAACTGTACCTGTATTATTACACCTATTTTTTCTTATTAGCTGCAGTACCTCAGTCTCCATTTACATGGAGAAGTAAGACTTGGCTGCTTAAATCATCCTGTTGCATAAATCTTCATTTATGAAGAACTAATTAGGGAAATAAAATGGCCTCAGAGCACAGAGAAATTCATACAATTTATATATATCCTATTCTTTAAACATATTACAGTCAGTCTGAAAAGCCTATTTGTAATTTCTAGGTAAGTAAGATTTAAAAACAGAGTAAACTGAATCATAACATTCTTAAGCTGAAAAAAGAAAAAGCTCAACACATTTTTTACAACTTTGAACCTTTAGCATTGAACTTGAGCTTAAAGTTCGGGGCTATTCAGCACTCTTGAAAATTTATTAAATTAAATGAAACTATCTTTCCTCTTTTGTTTTCCACATGCTACGGAAAATCACGAAACAGGAATCCATTCAAACCTTTTGTTATCGCAAACAAAATTATTCAAGTGATATTTGTGCCAGCTTAAGAACAATCATAGACACAAAAGCGCTGTGAGCATCTGTATAACCCATTTTAAGAGTTATTGAAAAAAATATATGTACCAAAAGTGTAAGAAGTTATACACCAAATTAAACTTTGAGGACAGTTGCAATGGCCCATGGATTTTAATGAAATCATTGTCTGAACTTTAACTTACTGTATGCAAGTACGTATTTGACTGCAGAAATGTAACAACCATTTCTTCTTCAGACCATTTTCTTTGTTCTGTCGTTTTTTAACTGCACATTGGTCCTCAGGTTTCCAAAATACTGATAAAATTCACATGCTAAAAATTACATAAAACCTGTAGCCTGCTAACAGCAATGAAAGCTGATGCATCATCTCTACTTTGGAAAAAGATTTAAATACACATCTATTATTGACACATAGTATAATTCTTAGGCATAAAAAAATGGCAAGAAAATTTACAAAAAGCTTAATTGTCTTTAATTTTGAAATTTCAAAAATTTTCTTCCTCTTCTAGTAACAAATATCCCTCAAATTACCTGATACTGCAAGGTACAAAACCTTCACCATCTGACTGATCTAACTGATCTAACTGATCTTTGAGTTGAACTTTGATCACTCTTTTGAGTGCTTAAAATCTGCTGGAGAATGGACTTGGACATTGAAATAACGTATCAGCACAGTACTGGATGAAAGGGAAAAGAAATTCGCTTTCTATCATCTTGCAAGATCTAAGGAGTCACAGAGTTGCAACAGGATCCAACAGAGACCTGCCCAGACAGCAAGGCTTAAGCAAGGCCTAGAACAGAGCTTGCTTGTTTAAACAAGCTTTCTGGAGTCCTGATACCTAAAACACGTCCTCCTTTTCAGAAATAGTTCAGGTCGACAGAATGAACCCCATTGCTGTAACGACCACAGCAAACCACCTGACCTCGGACCACTTTTCTGGGTCAGCCTTTGTGCAAAAGCCTCCAGACCAAATGAAAATGGCAATTTACATCTCAAAAGTGGTGGAACAAGGTAAGTTACTCTTAGAAAACAAAACAGCTCCTTTGTCCTCCCTGTGTCACTTCAGAGAACTGACAGCCACCAAGATCACCAGTTACACAACACCACCAGGCAGGGTCCATCCGGATATGAAAGGAACAAGATTCCTTAAGCTCTCACAGCCCCAGACAACTGCAGTGGAAAATTCAATCTGCAGGAATACAAAGTCAGAATCTAGTCCACTTGGTGAGGTAAGGAACTCTTACTCTCCCCTCATTAGTTGCAGGAAGGGCAAAACAAAACTGTGCAGAAGTGCCACCCAGCATCTACAAAACATAAGTGGGACAAATATGGGGTGATGCACAACTCAGAAATTTTGTGCCAGCTCATCCAGAAGGAGGACAGAATCTTCTGAGACACACAAAGCAAATCCTGGAACTGGCATTACCCCAATAAAACCAGTGTCCTCATGTTTATCAGTTCCAGTTTATTGTTACAGTGATCTCAGAACTAAACTAACTATAATTAATTTCTGTTTTGGGCCAGCAGATCATGAACACAGCCCTTAAACTGCAGAAACAAAGCACGTACTGGAACTGAAGGTCCAAGGCTTCTTACTCGGAAGAGTAATCACAAATTCAGAAAAACAAAGGATTGCAGAATCCTCCTCACCTGCCAAGATTCTGGATAGATTCTTCAAGAGGAGCTACACCTCTTGGGCAAATCCAGCAATCAGTTTGCGAGAGGCAAAAGTGATAGTGAAGAGCAGGGCTGAGAGCAAGGGGAAATAAAGTTACTGCAATGTCACATGAGGACACAGATTCGATTCAGGATATGAACCTGCCTTCCTATCAGCAAACAAACTGTCACCACAGCATGACCAGCTCTAAAGCTCTGTTCTACAGCACAACATTTCTAAACTCTAACACAGAAGATATCCAATTTTATAAAGAGACCATCTCTCCCCATGAGGCTTTATAACACTTAAAAAAACAGTTTTTCCTGCAGTAGTTGTTAGTTTGTGGAAGAATAAAAAAGAAAAAGGTTTCAAAATGTAAAATATTTTTATTAAAAAATCTCAGAGTAGATACAAAGAAGAAATTTTTTCCTCCAAAGATCACTACACATCTTGGGACATGTAAATGCCCTCAGTCCTCAGACCAGCATTTGCAACTCAGATTAGCATGCCCTGAAGCTGGGAATAGCTTTGACTGTTACTGAACAGCCCATAATTCCTCGAAAGTTACTAAACACAACAGAATCAAAGCAGAGGTTTCTCTTGTGCTGTAAGACACAGGGGGTAAGCAATGAACAAAACAGTGCCCTGCACTGAATTCCAGATATATTTCCCATGCAATCCATTTACCCAAGGTTACCTGACATCAGCAGATAACCGAGTCTTCACATAGGAATGAAAAAGCGAGACTGGCAAAGACCAAAATGAGGAAAGAGAGGAGTAAATTCATATAAATTCATAAAGAGTGGTGGGGTGTGTGGGGGTATATTAGGCATAACTGGCAAGGTGTTATTCCCAACATTAGCAAGGGGCTGCAAGGTGCCCTCAGTGGGAATAGATGAGGGGGTTCCCTGTGCCAGACACAGCTGGCTCCAAACGGACCCAGCACAGGACCCAGCTGAGATCCATCAGCCACATGTGCCACTGAGCCCGGGCACCTCAGAGAGTCTGTGTGAAAACATATAAAGATGGCAGCAAACAAAGAAAAACCACAGGAGAAAATAAAAGGAACAACAAGGCCAGAGTGGGAAGAGTGAGGAGGCAGAAGAAAAAAAGGGCAGGCTGGAGCAGGGGGAGAGGACAGGGGCTGGAACAGAGCAGCAGCACCAGCAGGGAACAGGTACAGCTCCAGAGGGGCTGCTACTGACACAGAATGTGCCAAGTCCATCTCCTGTCTGCCCGTGGCCTTCCCAAAGGCGCTGAGTGCTACACGGGGCCAGCGAGATGGAGAACAGGAAGTGGAAGGCAAGGGATGTTGCCTTTGTTAATCGATTGATTGGAATTCCCCCCACTTAAGTAAACTCTTCTTTTGGCTATGTGATGGGGGAGGGAGGGGATGATTACACAAAAGGAGCAAATCCCAGCAAAAAGAACACTCTCAGTAAAGCAGGCAGTGCCCTTAAGAGGAGTTAATAATACACACAGACCACTCCAACAAAATATGATCAAAACCAGGAAACTGAGGACAAAAAGCCTGGTAAGTCCAAAAAATTTACAGAATGGAACGCATATTTTCAAATCTTTAATTGATATTTAGTTGCTCACCAGTCCTACCAAATAGACAGGAACACAGATAAGGACAGAAGCTTTGATAAGATTTGAGGCTTTCTGCTCTCACTCCATTGCATTGTCAATGTTACCTTGTGCATGCCCTTTTTCCAGTTAGTTTGCTTGTTATTTAAAGAAAAAAGAAAAACAGAACAATGACTATGAGCTATTTGGGAAAGAATTGAGATAGCATTCACAGCTATTTACAAGAAGTGCTCCTACAGTTCCTACTCCAACCCCAAGGTGCATTTCTATGTTCAAAAGTCACTGGTAGCTCTTATAAGAAGTGAAAATCTCTTCTCTTTCCTAAGCATCCCACACTGGATTATCTCAGATTCTAGAATAACACACAGCATACAGATATTCCTCTAAAGAAAATATCAAAATTCCCAACTGAATAGATTCAAACTATGCTTGTTTGCACTTTCCCCTTAACAAGATAACCCTAGCAAGTTTCTAAATAAGGTGCATTTAATAAGGGAAGCAAGCCAATCAACAAGACAGCAAAAGCTAGGAGACTTATGGTGTAAGTCCTCTGTTCACCTTTTTCCCCAACTTCAGTTAAATCAAATCCATCCAACGGTAAAAAAAGCACCAAACCCAACGCAAATGAAGGAACAGGACTGCAGAATAAATAACTTGGAATGAAGAAACAGGGCTTTCCCACCCCCTTCAGCAGCCAGGAACTGTTCAATCATCTCAGTCCTACTGAGGGGGAAGGGGGAGGAGATGCAAAGCTGTGATACTCACCCCCACACTGCACAGATGGTAAGTGGCATCTAACAGTCCTAGATGTTAGCATCCTACATTTCCAGGGAATACTAGCTTCTTTACTGGTTTTCCCCTCAAACAGATAAGCTTTTGAGAGGTGATGGTGGGTGCCCTATTACTCTGCAGCACAAGAAGAATATTGGTTCTTGTAAAAGTGCAGCATCAGAGATGAAAAGCTTCTTTCCAAACACGTCAGCCCCACTTGTCCAGCTCTGTGCTGGAAACACAGGCTCCAGTTTGGCACAGCTTTTCAAAGAGAACTACGAGGACAAGAGAGGATACAACAATGATAACCTGTACAGACCTGAAAACAGGGATGTGTAACACATACATGGTGTAACAAACATTTTTGTGGTCGCAGCTTGGATTCAAATACTAATTTGATTTGGCAAAGGAAAAAGTCTACCTCGTTCAGGCTAAGTAGGTTTTTGTAAGTCATTCTGCCCATCTATAATGCTATGAACTAAGGCAATATTTTCACCAGGATCTGCAACTGTTGTCACTACATCACAGGCAATGTTAAAAGTGACAGACATTAAGAAATCAACAATAACTGGTCCCGTCACAGTAGATAAAACAATATATATTTTTAATCTCTCTTTATTTAGTTAGTCTTCTGAGAAATCAGAGGAAATCAAGAAGCTTGGGTTTTATATTGCTGACACCGCTACTAACTTTCTGTGGAACTTGGAATATATCTTCAGAGTAATCTCTCAGTTACGTAAGGTATTAAAAATAAATCCTCGTCTAAGTGCCTTAACAAATGCTAAGACACTCTGAAACAATTAAACATTACTCTTAAGCACCAGTCTCATTTGCAATTGGGCTTTTCCTCCTACAGGAATTTCAAAACCAGAAAAAAATTGACCACTGAATATTTTGGACAAAATAAATACATAGAACAAACCTCCCCCTCTGCCCTCCCCAAAACTGAGAAACACACCATAAATCTTACTTATATATGAAGTGATCTTAAAAAAACAAGCTCTAATAAAAATCTCTGTCATGGATTTTAAGTTAACCAACCATAGATCACAGAATTTTTATTTACATTGCCAATTTACTTTCTGTCACTGTGTATATTTGTTGGTTGGATTCCTATTAGGAAATCAAGTACATACAATATATTCAGTGTGAGCAGACTGTCCCTGAAAAGTGTCATCATGAAAATAAATGACTTGTAGCTGGAAAATGCCCTACCATAAAGTGCTGTTCCAGAGTGCTCAGAATGCAGTTACACACAGAGCTGTTTAAAACAGGTCTCTCTCCTAAAGCCTTTGGCACTTTAAAAACCCCAAATTCCTTAGGCTACAACCCTAAGGAAATTCAAGTATCTTGCACTGCTTAGCTAAATATGATACAGTATTCTCATCCTTCTGTCTTCTAGGTAATTAAGTGATAGAAGTGTTTTAAAGCCATACATCTTCCATTCCATTACTCTGAAGTGGGGAAAATGACAGTTGCTTCAGTAAAATACTTAAAGGTACTGGTTACACATGCAGTAGTTTTAAAACAGAGAATTAGGACGAAATTCAATGCAGTATTGAAGGTAAAATTTAATTCATATAAAATATGTTCATTCAAGTTTTTATTGAGTGGATTTTTACCTTAAATGTAATTGTATAGACAATAATTTAATATTTGTACCCAACTTCTTTCATTCTATTAAAATAAGTAATATATTGGAAGACAACTGATGGTAGAGATGGTAGAACTCAAACAACAGATAAACTGTGGAAGGTCTTTAAGAAACAGGATTGAGTTCATAGGTCTCCTCAGGTTTTTGAGGTCTTTGATTTATTAAAATTTAAATGTTTCTCTTTACTGGGAAGCTAAAGAGCTCCAATATTCTACTGTGTATGTTAGCTATATTTTACAAGAGAGCTTCCAAACACAAGTATTTCCACCTGCCTTCATATCAAATAGACACAATTGTTTCTCTTAACATTTCTTCTTTTTTCTCCAAAGATATCATTTACTTGAAAAGATTACAAATCTTCATGGTTTTTTTCCTCTTCTGAAGCAATTCTTACCCTGGAAAACAGCCACTGCTTGGCTGTGTGTACAGCTGGACCAAACCCACTGACTTGCACTCAAGCAAGGTAGATACCTTTTCACCTGAACAAGTTAATATGTGCTAAAACAACGTAAACTATTTAATTCTCATGAGCAATTGACATACTGGCATACATTTTAAACTTCCTTCTCAAAGTATTTCCATTCTCCCACACTCTCCCACATAATGACATACTATGGAGATCTCTCAACTTCTACAATCTTCATGTATTATTCAAAAGTATTTGCTGATGCAGATGTTAGAATGAAAATTTCCATAGAGATCAGTTTCTGGTTTCTACAATTGCAGTAAAGATTGGGATAGTCTGTCACTGCTCTTTAGCTTTACCATTTTTCCATGCTTAATTTTTCAGTTTGAAGACCAGTTAGGTGGTAGGAGGATTGTAATATGTATGTTGATTTTAGTGAACTGCCCTTACAATCACCAGTGCATAACTGATGGAGGTAAGACCTTCTGGGTACAAAGTCTGATACAACTCGAAGCAATTGGTATCAACCCTTGGGCAGTTATTTTGTATTTTCTTAAGCAACTGATTATGAAGCAGCCTAGATCAAAAGCTATTTTGATTACAGGTATGCATTCTTGTTTATCTCCTGTAATTTTCACAGAAGCACAGAATGGGTCAGATTGGAAGGGACCACAGCTGGTCTTCTGGTCTAACCTCCCTCCTCAAGCAGGATCATCCCAGAGCACACGGCACAGGACTGTGCCCAAGATGGAATATCTCCAGTGAGGCAGAGTCTATACACTCTCTGGGCAATCTGTTCCAGTGCTCGGTCATTGCATAGGAAAAAATTTTTTGTCATATTCAGCTGGAACCTCTTGTGCATTAGTTTCTACCTGTTCCTCTTGTCCTGCTCCTGGGCACCACCAAGCAGACCCATATCCATCCTCAGATTCTTACAGCCATCTCTCCTCCAGGCTGAACAGGCCCAGCTCCCTCAGCCTTTCCTCATTACTGAGGTGCTCCAGTCCCCTGATCATCTTGGTCACCCTCCACTGGACCTGTTCCAGGAACTTCATGTCTCTCTTGTCCTGAGGAGCCCAGAAATGGACACAGCACTCCAGGTGATTCTCACTAGGGCTGAGCAGAGGGGCAGGATCACATTCCTGATTCCCTGACCTGCTGGCAATGCTCTTCCTAAAGCACCACAGGATCCCATTGGCCTTCCTGGCCCCCAGGACACACTGCTGGCTCATGGACAGCTTGTTGTCCACCACATCCCCAGGTCCTTCCCCACAGAGCTGCTTCCCAGCAGGTCAGCCCTCAGCCTGTCCTGGTGCCTGGGGTTATTCCTGCCACAGGCAGGATCCTGCACTTGCCTTTGTTGACTTTCAGACAGTTCCTCTCTGCCCATCTCTCCAGCCTGTCGAGGTCCTTCTGAAGGGCTGCACAGCCCTCGGGGGTATCGGCCACTCCTCCACCTTTGTGCTGCCAATTAACTGATTGTGTCATTGATTTAACTGATTTATGAGGAAATTATTTTTACTTTTGAACTGCAAAAGATATTGGACTTTTTGATGCAGAAGGGGTTTATTCTGTGCCTATATGGAAATTATTAGGAATACACTGACATATGTATACTACATATTAAAAACATGCCCCCCTTTAAAACACTACAATTCTCATTCCCATCCTATTATTTAGGGGATGCAACAAGGTCTTCTAACACATCTTTACTTCTGCAAATTTCCATTGCCTATAGCTCAAACCCATGTTCATCTACAATTTAACAAAAGTATCAGAATGTGCAGGAAAGCTCCAAGTGGAATGTTTGAAGCTGATCTGTGGGAAGATTGCCCAAGATCATGATGTACCTAACTCAGCAGAAGACTCTGGACAGCACAAAAAGAATAGGAATCTACGGATCACAAACCATGAATCTCACTTTTGGAAATGAAATATTTTAGACAAGACGTGCACAGGATATAGACTATCCCAACCCAAAACCACATAACCCAAAGACGGGGTTCTTGCCAATGTCCTACTGCTACGGGAGGACACAAGTTTGCCATCCTAAAAATGAAAAGCAGTATAGAAAGCTGATATTGCACAAGGATTATTTATCATATCACAGTGACATACATTTCCAGATTCACAAAACAACAAACCCACCATTTGAGAGTCAAAGACGGTTCTCTTTGGATCAGTGAATTAATAGAAATTGCAGCTCAGCTGCAATTAATCTTGAGTTTTGTTGATTGCACAAACCAGAGCAGAATACAGGCTCCCATGCAAACAGAAAATATTTGAAAATACAGCTGATGCTTATTATCTTCCCTGTGTTTGTAACCAGCCTGGAGTACGGCAGACACAGTTAGAGCCTATTTCTGGACTATTGGCAGGATGTTAGCTGAGTACAGATTGTGTACAGAGACACAACTGTTTTGGAAAGCATTTTCATTTTTTAGAACAGAAGTTGGACATACCTCATGAATTTTGCAAAGAGACTAAAGACAACAACATTTAAGAATGAAGACTTGAGAGCATTTTAAAAATAAATATTTTTAGAAGCATATTTCCAGATTTTTTGCATAAATTGAATTAAGACTTTGCTTGTTCTGGGATTGATGCTGAACCTCAAGCACTATCCAAAGAGGTTTCTCTTAAATTCAAAAACTCTATCATGAATTTAAAATATTTCAAGCTTAATCTTCAGTGAAACTTGCATTCTCAGTGTATGTGAGCTTCCAGGTAGAGATGCGATTAAACAATGTTACTACAGAAGCACTTTTCCATCAACTAGGATTACTTAAAAAAAAAAAAAAAACCTGGTCAGCTGTATATTTGGTTATATAATAAAAATAACAGTAAAATTATCTATTATCTGCTGCACGAATTCTGCTTAGTGTTAATTACATAATTATTTCATTATTATATGCATTTTAAGAATTTCAAGACAGCAATTTTTTAATTAGCACTCTAATACATTATTCTTAGAATGAATAATTATTAAGATGACAGCAAAATACACTTGATATATCTGCATTTTGAAACCTACAAAGGGCACCATTTCTGTTTGTAAAACTGGGAGATGTGTTGACTACACTTGCTGCTTCCTCAAAAGCAGTTTCATGACAATTCTACATAAAGCCCCGATCTGGCAATGAGCAACGAGTCCACAGTGGGTTCAGCCACTGAACACAACAGTCATTTTTACAGTGTTGGCACCACAGTGAAACTGAGAAGAGATGAACAAAGCTATCAGAGCAGCGTGTGGCCAAGTAGCAAAGACGGAAAGAAAAGGAAGAGGTGTGCTCCTGCAAGGCCACTGAGTGTTCAGTGCTGTAATAAATCCAGCAGAACCAGATCCACGTTAAAGGCAAGGGACTGAAGCCACACAGCAAACAAAGCTGTCCTTGTTTCGGAGACTGATTAGGGGGAATAAAGAACCAATTGCCTGAAACGCATAAAAACTTAACGATTTGCCTTCTATTTAAGCAATAGTGCATAAAAAATGAGGTAAATATTCTTATGTGCTTTAAAGTGGGCATAATAAATTCACAAGTTACGCTTTCCCTGATGAAGATGGAAAAGGAAAGCATTACATCAACGCTGCTGTGAATATACTTCCATCAATATTTCCAGAGATTTAATGTTCTTGAAGTAAAATAATACCATACAGTTGATCTTTAACTCTTTGCTTATGATCTGGATGAAAAGCTGTATTTCCCTACAGAACATCATATTTGCTTCTCTGGACCAACCAAATTTGCATGTGTGATTCCAAAAGAGGTCAAAACAACGCTAACTTGACCAGTGACACTTAAGTATCCCACTCCTGGAAGCCTGTACCTGGGCATATGCTAGAAAATGCTCAAAAAAAAAAAAATATCCCTAATATATAATGCTGTATTTTAGATTTAAAAAAGCCTGGCTCCATCCCTTATCTTACATTTCTGTACAGAAGTACTTAATTCTAATGACACTTTGTTCATGAAAGCTATAGCAGAACTTTAAAAGTTAGACATTTATGAGATTTGTACATACAAATGAGCAGAACTGAACTTATAACTGAACGAGCCTATGGCTTCTCCAGAAAAAGAAAAGAACTCAAATCCTTCATTAAGGTGAACAAGCAAGCCCCTCAGAAAGGCTTAGGTAACATTCTCTGTACTACAACAGGAACAGTTCTACCCCTGAAGGAAAGAAGTAGAACTAAGATAGGAACTACACGTTCCCTAGAAAGGAAGATTCCTGAAATGACAAACATCAAAAGTGGCTTCCAGCATCAGTCTTCAAGTCCTGCTCATAGGCACAAACTCTACTACAGGTCCCTTCCATTGTGACCTAAAAATATTTCCTAAAAACTATTATTATTTTTACATTTAATTTTGTATTACCATAGGTGCATGGTTAATTCAAATGCTTCCTACCTTTTCACCCCTACCTGCTTGGCTGTTTGTACAGCACACACAGAAACTACAGTGGTATTTAAAACACCAGCAACACAAACTCCGTGACAGGCAGCTATCTACATTTTAAACACTTTCTTTTCAGAATTCCCTAGTTGTGCATTTCCTTACAAACACACACGTCACTAATACCATGTGATGCCTTGATCTCTTCAGTGGCAAGACATACACACCCAATGAACCTTCGAGAAAGTTTCTGTAGAATAGTTACACCTGCAACACTACTCTCACTAAATACTTTCGGTAAGGATTTCTCATAGGGTTAAAATGATAACAGAAGTAAAAGCAAAATCAAGCTGATGCAGCTTTTCATTTTCTAGAATATATTTTCTGAAATAGCCTCACATTTTTCTACCCTCAATCAAATAAAACCTATAATGGTGCCTTCTTCGTATTTTCACCAGATCACAGGAAAGCTGGTGGAAAATGACCTCTGATGGACATGGGGTCCAAGCCGGACTCGAGGTGAGGTTCCTGCTAACACTAGGTCAGGACAGCTGTGCCTTGATCGAGCGAAGTCTTGAAAATCTTCAGGGACAGAGGTCCTAAGACTTCTCTGGGATACCTGTACCTGCTGCACTACCCTCCCAGTGGACATGTTTTCCCTCCTGTTTGACCTGAGACGTCCAAGCGACAATTCCTGGCCACTATTCTTGGTTCCAAGAGCTGTCACTCAAACTTCTGCAGTCTTTCAAGTAGTTATAGACTTCATTATAACACCCCCTTGGTCTTCTCTTCACCAGACTGAACAGTCCCAGCTCCCTCAACCTCTTTTTGCCCATCACGTGCTGCAGGGTCCTGATTATCTTGATAGTCCTTGGCTGGGACCTTTCCAATTCTTCAGCAGCCCTCAAACTGTGAAGCCCCAAACTGGGTGCAGTAGCTCAGGTGTGGGCCCAAAAATGCCACACAGATGGAAATCACTTCCCTTGATCTGTGAAATATGGTACAACATAGAACTGACAACTACCAGAAATTCCAGATTAGTTGGTATTTCCAAACTAAAGCCAATGAGTCACTCACTCTTTCTTCAATTCCCATCTATATATGGTATTGTATCATAAAATTTGATGACATAGGATTTGTAGTATTTTTTACTCAAAAGAGATGAGCTCAACACTGACACCACATTTGTTTGCTGAAACCCTTGAAAAAACAGGGAGGGAGGTGCAGAATCTTACACACAGATACTTTTGTGAAAAATAACTTGTGACTCACCACAGCCTTCCAATATCAGAAGGTAAAGATACTGCACTGTGCAGATTTATTCAGAACTAAACAAAGCCTTTCAAAAGAATTGCCCTGGAAAAATGATTTTAAAAAATGCAATTAAATAAATTAAATAAATAACAGAAGAACCCTAAACCAACAAGGGTAAACTACATAAGGAAATAAGCAGAACAAGAGTAAGGTCTCAACTGGAAGAAAATCACTCACAATCTGAAAATATGTTGGGATCTGTGAGCCCTTTCCAGAAAACAAACAAAACCCAACAAAAATATGATGCCAACTTTCACATTCCCCATCCCCCCAGTGAAATCCTATTGTAATTCTTCTCCCGAAGTGGATGATCCATAGCAACATCAGTATTTATTCAATTATCTTGCCCCTCTCAGTGCCAGAAGTAGGCCAAGAACTATATTTAAAACACTTCTTTATTGGCTACAATTTTGCTCTTTGTCACAGACAAAAACATTTTGCAGAGAGTCTTCACAGCTTTCTTCCAGAAGAACCAGCTGGGGTTCTAAAGGAAACCCCAACCTTTCCTTATCAGCTTCTCTATTCAGCTTCACAGTGGCTTGCATGCATACAAACCTGTGTATCAACACATATATAAACCTAATAAATAAGCTGTAGCCTATTAGAAGGTTGTAGAGATCCTGGTAATCACTTTCTTTGTGAGGACATTTCTATAGAAATGAACTACAAGTAAGTGAATCTAATACATGTTGAATGCACTCTTGAAAAACAACTTCAAAGAGACATGCAGTGTAAGCACAAAGCACTGTCCTTTAAATTGCTTTTAAAAACACTCAGCACGTTACAGGAAAGCAATTTCGCTTTAAGAAAAGTCAGATGAAAAACATGTATTGGCTTTTAATATGTAGTAAAAAACTGATCACTGTTCTCTTCCCGAGAAATGGTGCTTGCACTTAAGAGATATTTGGTGTTAGAACAGCTAACTAAAAATCAGATATTCAAGCCCTGCAGAGAAAAATAAAAGAAAGTAAGAAAGAAAATGCATGGGATGTGAAGAGAGCAGCAGAGGAAACGGAGAGTCAAACTAATTATGGTGTGAACTGTAATAAATTCAGAAAAAAGGAACATGTTTTTTACCCTTTTCTATACCAACAGTTCCGAGTATAACAACTAAGAGTTGTATTTGAAAATAAGTTTATTTACATTGAGACATTTTTTTAGACCTCGGTGAGTTTACTACTACTATCTTCTGAGAGCATCAAGGACTCTTCCACATGGATTCTCTAAAATGTACAAAATAAACTCTTTCATGTCTAAAGATTTTCAGCCTTCACATTTTTCGTATCTCTGCAATATGAAAGCCAAGTGAAGTGTAGTAGAATCTGTCAACATGTAAAATATCCAACATTAATCCAGTATATCACGTGGCCACTTGAACAGTGACAAGGTGTCAATACACTTCATTAATATGGTTGAATTACAACACTACAGAGATTGATGACACACAATATGCAAGTCCATGAATACTAATACATAAATCCAATAGAATTTAGCCTAGATTAGATTTGCTAGCTGTCAGGCATTGTTACCTAGCATTAATCCCCCCCCTCTGTTATCAAACCACTGCAGAGATGCACGCAGACATAAAAAGCACTCGAGATGTCCCTGCCTATACATGCTGTGAGTATTGAGCAGCCTTATGGAAAGAAAGCTATGCCAGATAAAAGTTTGTCTTCTGAGCTGGTGGCTGCTCCATCATACACCACAAATGCTCACAAAAGCACCAGCTGATGAACACATTAGCCTAGGGAAGCTTTCAAGCTTGATTGTTTTTGTTACTGTGGGAAGGCAGATACCATTACTGTAAGACATCAGTATATATCTTTTAAATGATTTGTTCAGGCTAGCAAATGGTCCTTTTAAAACATACTTGGTGCCCAAAAGGCTCACAAGTTAAAGGAATCAAAAATTAAGGTTAAACTGAGTTTTAAATCAACTCCTTTTAAGCACAGTATTGTTATGCTTAAGTTTATTCCTACTTAGTATTTAAACTGTACTGCCCCTCAGATTACATGTCGACTGTTGCTAACATCACAGAATCACGTGGGTTGGAAAGACCCTCTGGAGGTCACCTAGTCCAAAACTCTTGGTCCAGGCAGGTCAAAAGAGACCTGGCAGCTCAGTACCTCGTGCTGTCCAGTTCTGAGCATCTCTGAGGATCTTCTCCACACTATCCCTGTGCAATCAGCAGCAGATTTTTCTTTTCTTGTCTGTAACTGGCTTTTTCTCATGTTGCATCGTGTCCCTGTGCCCTCTTGTCCCTTCACTGTGTGCCTAGCTGGAAGAGCTTGGCTCCATCTGCTCTGTACACTTCCACTAAGTAGCTGAAGGCAGCACTAAATTTCACCACAGCTTCTCTTCTCAAGGCTGGACAAGCCCAGTTCTCTCAATCCACCTCTGCTGGGCTCATGCCAGCGCATCACTGTTCTTCTTGTGCTGGAGACACTGAGGCTGCACACAGTGCTCCAGGTACAGTCTCACAAGGGATGAACAGAGAGAACAGTCACTTCCTTTGGCCTGCTGGCTACACTTTTGCAGTGCTCCACCATGCAAGCTGGCTGTCTCTGCCACAAGAGCACACTCCTGACAAACACAAAGATGAAGTTCTTACCCACAGAGGTATTTGTGCAAAAGCATTTAAGAACAGAGACTTTTTGGATTGAATCGTAAGTGTGGAGGCATTTTGAGCCCTTTACCTCTCAGCACTCTGAATGCATAAGAAATGAATGGAAGACACTTCCTCACATGCAGAGAGGGTCCTGTGCTCACACTCCTGGGCCTCAAAGAAAGACTGGGGGGGGAAAGCTGGACAAACTGGTCTTGCACAGGGCAAAACTTTAAGGTAAAAAGTGTTTCCAAGGATGAATCTTACCATTCCATTACGGCTCACACTTCAATACAATTTACAAATGCAGCTTCCTCCCAAGTGAGTTATCTCATATTTAATTTATACAAGTACTACCATCATGGCTGCCCCTCAGTGTTTAAGGAATGCCATATCAGAAACAAACACACAAATTAGAAAAAAAAAAGCTTTAAAATTCCCCCAGAACTGGATAGAGGAGAGGTGCAAAAAACCCCCAAAAACCAAACCAAACAAAAAGCACAAAGGAAAAACAAAGTAAAGAGTACAGAAGATGGAAAGAGTTTGTAAAAACAGGCTCAGATTCTTATGTAGAGGTAACAACTTGCTCTACATTCACTTACACATTTGTGCGTCCTTGTGTCTTAATATTACAAATCTAACACAGAACAATTCAAAACCTTTAAAAAAAACCCCAAACAACAAGAAAAGCCACAACAACAATTCACAACCAAACCCACAAAACAAAACACTAAACCCAGAAAGCATTTGTGATCTGTTAACCTGCTACCTTGAATTGTAACTATAACAATATAATACAAGTGCAATTGAAAACCACCCAAAATTTCTCAATATACTGCCAAGCCTTTTCTTTAGAGCCAGGCAGATAATGCAAACCCTCAGTTATCCTTTTCTTCTGTCAATCTATTATTCCTGTTGGCTTCTATTTCCTTCCTGATGAGCCCCTACTCTTTTGTCTGTGACTTCTCCCTTTCAGAAATTCCTTCACGGCTTCAAAAGGTTGAATTTTACTGCCATGGAGCAAGGAAGCAACACTCCACTAAAGGTAGAAATGTGCCCTAGCATCAGTAGTCAAAATGAGGCTCAGAAAAAGACCAGAATATTGACAGAACTTCTTTAAAAGATACCAAATCATTTTAGTAAAAATTCACTAGTTCAAAATGCAGAGGTTGTGGTATAACCTGTCAAAACCATAATGCAGCTAACCACAAGCTGAATATTATGGAAAACATGGCTTGTATTTTGTTAGAAACAAGAAACTAGCAATGGCATTATTGGATTTAAATTATAATCTTTGGTAAAGTCTGAAGCAAGACCTGTGATTTACCTTGTAAATCAAACTAATCATTAAGGCTTAAGATACTGCTTGTTTTAACTACCAGCAAAAGTCACTGACCCTTTTTGGTTGCTGAATTTGGGTTCATAAGGACTTAGATGGCACAAGTGGAACCACCTAAACATATTACTGTACAAAAGAATATGATCTCCAGCACACAACTGCTCACAGCAATTGTCAGTCAGTTGACAACTCTCTTCTCCATGTGGTGTAAATGAAGAAATTTATGCACACAAAAGTTGCATATTCATACATTGTTTTACCCTAAAATAGGAAATGTAAGAGTTATAGACTTTTATTTATATTGTGGCAGTTCTGCAGCATTGTTCTAAAATCATGAAATGTTTTAATTTTTTTAAAATGTGTCATGTTTAAAATCATGACATATAAAGACTTACTTTTTTAAATATAATTTCCACAAACTTTAATCACAAGTTTTCACCCATTGATAGCAAATTACTTGCTAAACCTAGACTACTAAAACCAGTGTTCTTACTTTACTTCCTCTGTATGCTTTTTTTTGAACTCAGAACTATTTTTTAATGAAATTCTCATTCTTAGGAAAAAAAAAAATCCAAACAAATAGAAATGGCTTAGACCTAATTATCTATCTAATATTTATTATCACCACAGAACAGCTGTAGGAACTACCAAAGATTAGAAATGCATGCCCTAAAGTTACATTTGAGATACAAGACCTCGCTTTCAAACTCCTACAAACTATAAAACAGGAAGGATCTTAAAGAGAGTAAACACAGAAAAGGTTGAGAAATCGAAACCTCTGCTTGCTGGGCATTCATTTAATTATTAGTCCTTACCTTCTGTGCTTAATCCAGGACTTGAAGTGAATTTTGCTACATCGACGATCTTCACAGCAAACTGCTGCCCTGTCTCCCTGTTGATGCATCTCCGCACGACGCTGAACGGACCCCTGGAACACACACCCAGAAAACAGCGGTAAATAAATCATTCTCTTATTTGCTGAGCTACAATTCTTCAATTCCAACATTCAAGTGTAGTATTTACACGGAATACACCTCTTGTCCTTGCTGCTCATTAGATGTGAAAGGAACAGCTTTAACTGCAGACCATTGTAAAGAACACCAAAGGAGTTTTGTATTTTCCTACATTAAAGACATTCTCTTACCCTTCCACTTTAGAAAGGCTATGCTCTTAAGAACCTTATGTAATATAAGGACAATATTATTAAATTTTAAAAGGACTTTATTTCGATGCTTAATCCAACTGGGGGAAAAAAACGTAGGCGAGAAACACATTCCTTCTTTCAGTCCTAAGCTACAGTTTAGAAATTACTATTTGAAACAACAGAAGGGATAATGGACAATGATAACAGTAACAGAATTGTTGACTCACGCTGTGTGGGTTTATTTGTCTGTTTGTTTTACACAAACTAGGTTTATTTCAAGTTTATTTGACATCATTAGATACAAACAACCTGTATTACAATACTTCCCAATCCCACAAAAGCTTATAATTTTCTCTCACCTTTGGCACTTAGAGAATCCCCACAGAAGTTACAGATAAAGAGATTAAAATTAGTTCATATAGAAGTTAAGTATTGCACTCAACTAATAAAAAGCTAGTTATTTTTTCGAAATTGAAATTACATTTGCCAAAACATGTGTTAGAACCATGGCAACCTTTTTAAACTCCCCCAGCACCAATATGTATTTTTGGAAGCATCTTTTAATAGATGGTTTAAGTTCTCGGTGCCTTGACACAAAAGATGGAATTTTTGTCCAATGGTAACAAAAAACAGTTTAATTTGATAATTACAGTAGGTCAAGCTTTTAAACATGAAAAATGTTATGAAAACAGAATAGGATTGCTTCATAACTGCACTAGCTGTGGAAAATCAATCCTTTTTTTACTGCTGCTTATTTAACAACTGACACATGAGTTCTAAAGAAATCTATCCCAAAGTCTTCAAAAAGATGTGAGAGAAAATTTGAGGATGGAAAGAGCCTTTGTTCAGAAGTTCATCTATTGAGTGAACATTTGCCTGCTGAGTGAAATAATAAATGCCATAATACAGCTGAAAAGACAAATTCTTCCATTCAAACAGCAAACTGGAAGTTGGTGGACACGTTTCTGAGTAATGAGCTTGCCAAGCAACACAATTCTCAAAATAAAAGGTACCCTGAGGAGGCAGAAGTGCCCCTCTGAGGGCACTTACCAACCTTTATAACTGGCTTTTGGTATTCTTTTACATACCAGATGATTCAAAGTGTATAATTCATCACAAAACCAAACCTGTACTCACATGGCTAAAATTCAGTTTTTGCACTCTTTCAACAACATACTTGCAGAGATTTTTTGAAATAAGGTCATTTTTGACACAGAACATGAATACCAAAACTAGTCAATGTATCCCACTGTAAATATTCACAGCCGAGGAAAATATTTATTAGCCAACTATTTACATGTGAATTATGCTGATGGACTCAGACAGAACTAACCATACAAGAAAATGCATGTTTTTTCTTTCTTCTTTCCTTGCTCCCAACACACAATGAAATCCCCCATACTGATGGCTATTTCCTTTTCTGAATCCACACCCCACTATTATTCAGTGTCTGGTCATTTACCAACAGTTACCACAGATATTTTTAAAAAGATATTCAATTAAGCTTCTTATACATAAAAATCCACTTTCATCATTAAACGAAAAGGGCTCAGCTGGCTTCATTTGGCATTGGATAGATGCAGCTATTGATTTAGAATCCACCCCCCTCCACATTTCTCAAAGTAATCTTCTATGGAAAAGTTACACTTTATATAGATCAGTGTCATCCTTTTATCCCAAGTTTCTCCTTACCCTTCTAGCATCTGTCAAAGTCAAACTGCTTTAAAATAGTATAAATACGTTTAAATTATGGTAATATAAAACATTTCAAAACCTAAATCACAGCATTCAAATAACATTGGCAACAGTTGTTTTCATTTATAATTGCTATAAATAATGAGAAGCTAAATGTATTTAATTAAAATGATCCTTTTTTTAAAAAAATCCCCCCCCCCCCAAGTCTTTCTGGAGACATTAAATAATGCATTTAATATATTCTGATACAGCATGGGAGATCACTAGAGCGTAAAGATGTACAAGACCATATCCTTATTTGTAGGTATTCTCTGATTTCTGTTCATTCACACCAACTCTATGAATGTAAGTCTTTCTTGCTGTTGGCTGAGCTACTTTTAGATTTCCTGGTTTTGCCAAGTCTGGGCTGGAGAGCTTGCCCAGCCACCAGAGTGTGTGTACATGCTTTGAGCAGACAAGGAGAAGAATCACAAATCCAAAATAAGCCTACAAACTACAACTCCAAAGGATCAGATCTGTGTTCATCCCACCTTTCTCTCCTGCAACCATGCCTTGATTCCCCTTTTCATTATCTAGTAACATTTTAGAATCATGACTGCAGTGATTTGCTTCGTGCAGATTTAGTCTGGGACAAAAAACAAGGTGTTTTATTCAGTTCTGTAACAGAGAGGGCACAGAGACATCCCTGTAGTCTCAGCTTTTATGGCCATATTGAAACTCCACTGTGGTTTTAACTTCTCTACTTAGAATGAGGAATGTCAAAGACTTAAGTAAGTGAATGGTGCCATAAAGCACAGAAAACAAGAACAGAGGTTTGAACGAGATGATCTTTAAGGTCCCTTCCAAACCAAACCATTCTGTGATTCTGTGAATTCCGTGATGCCCACAATTAACTCATTCTATTCAAACAATACCCCAATTTAGGTTTCACATGGAAAGGTTTTTAAACACAACCTGAATATTCAGCTATTTACAAACCTCATATTTATGACTTTTTCAAAATTCATAATCAAATCTTAAGCTACAGACAGCCTCAAAATAGAGTTAGACAATACATTAGATGAATACAATCCATGACGATGGTAGCACAGTAAAAGCTTGAATTTTCCAATTATAGGTAATTTTAAAACACACATAAAGAGGTGTCTTCATCAGTTAAGCAGACACCACCCCTTCCACATGCCAAGTAACACCATGGAACTTTTAAATAAATTATGGTTGCAGTTACCTTTCTGACTTGTTCCTCAGCTGCAATGGCACACAGCAAGTTTACAAATTAGGTTGTAACAGCCCACGGTGATACCGTATAACCTGAGCCAGAAAACAAAACTCGGTGGGCTTCCCAACACAAGTTTCAAACCTTATTTGGAAGTAAGAAAAAATTCTTTGAGGTCACCCTCAGTCCCAGCACTGAAATCACACTCTTCCCGGTGAGGAAAGGGACTGCAACAGTTCATGTCTCAGATGAGACAAGGAGCTGTTCAACAGCTGTGACTGTAATGGGGAAATGTGTATCACGTCCTCACTAAATGACAGTTTCTAAAGCTCATTTTACCAACCCTGCAGCTCAAATTTTACAGATCTAAAGCACAAAGGTGACATGGATTGGGGAAGCAAAAACTGTAACCCCAGACACATCATCAAAGCTGTTACAGACTGCTAAGACTACTTTTTTATTTATTAAAACAGAGACACTGAGCTGTTGTGCAGTAAGACTTCATCTTCTAAGTCACACAAACTGTAATTATAATCTCGTGTGCTTTTTATTTCATTTCTCTCTGTGCTACCCTTAACAGACACATCTGCTGAGATACACAAATACTTGGTTTCAGAGCCATCCTCCCCCCTCCACACGCCTGCAAACTCTTTCTCTGCACTCAGCATGCTCACCACAGACTACAGTAACTCAGACTATGAGGCTCATTAAAACACTTAAGTAGTAAGGACAGATGATTTTTTCACTGATATTTTGTCAACATTGGCAGCAGCACATTCCAACACCTGGAACACTTGGAGCTTCACCTGCAATATATGCCAAAAAACCAAAATGTATTTTCTTAAACTGAAGCTGGGATGCATGACGGGTTTTGCTGTCTACTGCAGATGGAAATCAAAGTGTTACAGTACATTATTGATGAGGTTAGCAAGTACATATAGGCCATAAAAAGTGAACAGGAATGCTGAAGAGGAGTCTCAAAACCAGTTTTTTTGCATGTTTCCAAAATTTCAAGTAAGCAGGGCAGGGCCTGATGTAACCTTTACCCTTGTGAAGCTATTTTCTGGTGATAACTTCCCTGACTAGCACAGAACAGTTAATCACAGCTGGACACAAATTTGAAGCAAATCAATTATTAATTACTCTATCCTTCAGGAGTACAACACTTGAATTAGAATAAAATCGTAACATTATGAGATCATCAAAGCCTTTTTCATCATCTCCTTCACTTTAAATCATTTCACTTAGTGTATGTTATTGGTACTTCAAGGACATAGATCATAAACCAATACGTTGCAACCTATCTTTTTATACTAAAATCTTGTCGGTTTATCTGATTGCTTTGCTTCTTTTCTCCTTTCCTCCTGTCCCTGTTGCTGTGCAAGAATGTGTGATTGTATATAAAATATGCCTTGTTGATTCCTAACAAGCACAAACACTTGGAACTACAGCCTCCTATAAAGACATTTGCTGAACCCTTGTGCTTCCAAGCCATAAAACTTGAGATCTGAGGTCCTTTACATATCACATCACCAAGAATTTGCTCAACATCTCAAGTGATTCTCAATTTTATGAACTGGAGGAGGAACTGGATACAAGACAATGTCTTTTGGCTCTCAAATTCAGTTTCATTAATTAAAGTTAAAAAAAAAAAGTAAGAAACACAAATTGAACATTTTGTCAGAAAAAAAAATAGCAAACAACATCTCTTCAATGAACAGTGCTCCTTTAAAAATGAGCTTCCATTTGGAAATAAGAGGGCCTGGATTCCTTTTCCTTCTTTAGCAGGAACTATTAAGAACTTGAAACATGCAACAAAGGTCTTAAAGTTACCTTTATTCAACATTTTAAATGAAAGATTAGTGTTCCCTAAAAGGAGTTATGTCAGTTTGTTGCAATAAGATACTATAGATGGATACAGATAAAGTAACATAAGTGAAGACACATATACACAGATTTTTAAAATATTTTTATTTAAAGGTTATACATTTGCTTATCTAAGCAGTAGACAACAGTGCTTTGTACTAATGTGGTTAATACTTTCAAAACAACTGTATTCAAATTGATGGAAATTACTGGAAAGAAAGCAATCTGCAACCACATTTTACAGAGATAGATCTCTTTCCCTCTTCAGTCATCCACACAATTTATAATACATACTTGTTCTCTAAGTTTCCCTTTGATTGAAGTGAACCTCTTTTGAAAATTAAGCATTCCCAAAATTAATTAAACCTCCAATTAGCACTATATCAGCTCATTTTTACATGGAACTTCAGCTTAAAATAGTGACAGAACCTTTTTGTGAACTAGCACTTTGGATTAGAGGGCACTCACATTTAGAAAGCCATTACTGGCAGTGTTGGGTAGACATTTTTTGGTTTATTCTCAAAGGAAAATTTAAAATAATGCATTATGATGACTGTGGCACAGAATAACATTTGGGCTGAAGATCTGATACTTTAGAAAATTCGATATCCCAGCACAAGCCACAAAACTGAGTTCCCAGGCAGCAACATTTCTACCACAAGTACTTTTCAACAGCTCCCACCTTTGAAACCAAGTCTGTGTTTTAACTCAGCTTGAGGATGAAACCTACAAAGAGCAAAGCACAAGACAGCAGCTCATTGGATCTCATTCCAAGATGAATACATACTTTCTAAAATTATTCCAACATAAAAAGAAAGAATATAGACCACTGAATCTTAACTGTTTCTTTTTGTCCACAAGAAAACTACAGAAGGAGTAGCCACTCCAGTGCCTCTGAAGTGGAAACACTTCCCAAGGAAACCTTGGGGTATGCTTAGAATTCATGCAGCAAACTGAAAAAAATAATTACTTTCAATTTTCAGATTTTCTGGTATAATTCAGAGGTTTGTGTACGTGGTTTTGTTACTATAAAAGTAAAATACAGGCAGAAAGATATTTCTCCTATCCTGTTTCTCCTGTCTCCAAGCTGCAAGGGGGATAAGCCATCCTTAACTGATCTATAACCTGTACAAACAGAAATGGTAGGTTTGTGGTTGGATTTTATTTCTTATCAAGTAAAAAAAGTAAGAATGATTTTATCAGTCATTCTATATATCTATCAAATCTCTTTGGCATCCATACACTATAAACAGATGCTGATACATAAAAATATCTTTAATGTATCTATAAGTTTGTAAACAACTCTTCTTTTACACTGACTGGCTGGGGTACTGAGGGGATGGAAAAGGAAGAGCAACTGAGATAAGATGCTCACTAGACTCACTATTCTATTACCACGAAGGAAATATTTCAGCACCAGTCATGAACAACATTCTTCACATGCAGGAGATTCAGAAAATATTTTTATGTTCACATATACTACAACAACCCTTCATTTTCTGAATTCCATAATCATCTCTTAAAATTGACCTTATCCTTGTAAATTTTCCCATTTTATTCACAGACTCATAGAGGAGTCTTAAGCTGAAGGGTACCTCTGAAGGAACATGCTTTAAGTTTATCAGAACATCTACTACCTTATTAATTTTTTTTAAAAGAAAACAGAAGAAACGACCTCACTCTCTGAAAAGAACCATTTGCAAATAATCTCAGCACACAGACAGGCAGGCTCTGTTTTCAATAATTATTGTAGTAATAGGTCCGTGGTCTCAAAATAATCGGTCTGAAAGCTGCAGCCATAGCAGGTGCAGTAAGAGTGACTTTACTTTGTCAAGACCTACTGGAAAAAGATCCAACATTACCTGCCAGGTGGCTTTCCAAGGGCCACAGTTCCACAGGAAGGGCCACGTGACACATACAGAAGATCACAGCACATCATTCCAAGTTTGTGTTTGGATGACACTGAAGCAGAAGCAATAGCTGTTGACACAGAACAGCTCCTCCAAGAGACTGTCCTCTGATCTCCCTTTATTTTATATTTTTCAACTCTTTAAAGGTCACTTCCTAGAGAACAGTCAAGACCTCAAGTTCAAGTAACTCCTAGATACACTTCTTAAGGAGTTCAGGCTCTTGGCTCTATCGATTCTTTTCTTTAACTCAGTTCTTCCTTGTTAATATGTTTCCAACAATTCACTACTGATTTGCTTTTGCTGCAAGATTTGGACCCTATTTTCACTTTCCTAAATCAGCACACAGGTCTAAAATGCTATGATAGCAGCATCAGTTTTCAAGACAGTGACTGATTATTTGCCCAGGTTCCAGACAAATGAAAGAAGGAACAAAACAATTATTTTCAGGCATGTATGTGCTAAGCATACACAGGTAAATTACAAGATATTCCCCTAAATGAGAGACAAACAATTATAAGAATCTCAGAAAATGCTAGTTTCTCAACAACACTTTCTGGAACAGTTTTTTAACTGCTGGTGAGAAATTAGTTTCATTTAAGATGAAACATCCTGCCCCCTCAGCAGTAACAGAACACAGGAAAGTTATATTACAAATATAACTCTTGTCCCTCTGGTTCACCTTGGGGTAGATGAGAATCTTCATCTCGTGCAAGAAGTGATTTGGGGCAGGTGAAGATTGGTCATCAAAGCACAGATACTATTTCTTGAACTGGGGAGAAATAAGGAGAGCTTTGTCCAGTAATAAATTCCCCACTGTAAATACTGTAATAAAATCATGGAATCAAAATCCCCAGAATTTTATTTTTATGTTCAAACATGCTGTAATACTTCACAGAAAAAAAACCCTACACCAGCAGCTGAATCAAAAGCATCAGTTCAAGAGTGTTCAAAAAAACTGGTGCTGTTCTCTTAACACTCCTTTTACATCTGACCAAATCTTTTGCCTGTTTCTCTTTTTTTGTGAAGAAAAACCTTGTGCTCAAGATCAGGAGGCAGTGAAGGGAATATTGAAAAAAATTATAAAACTACTTTAAGTATGAAATCATTCAACAGTGAGAAAGAACACAGCAAGAATGAACTAATGTGTTAAAAAAAGCACCTCTAACACAGTGACGAAGGGGAATATATTAAAAATAATAGCTCTGCCTCCAAAAAAATAGAGAGAGGTTGTAGAACATCTTCAGGCTCATCAGCTATAGATGATGATCATTAGTTTTCTCTTTTCCTATTCAGAGAACTTTTTTTTTCCTATTCATGTACTAACACAGCCTTGTTCCACCTCAGGCTTTGGCTTCACGACATTTTTTACATGAGAATACTGGCAACCCCCCGAGCTACTGTGATGTCCTTGGGCAAATTAAACGAGAAACAAAAACCACTCAAAAAGGAAAACCAAAAACCACTCAAAACATTCCAGACAAACCAATTCTCCCTTTCCACCCTCCACCTTCCAGTGTTACTTTTCATCCAGGGCAGGTGCTTGGTTTGGTTTAAAGCACATCTACACCAAGAGCTGTGCCCAGACAGCCAAACCCAGGAACAACCTGCTGGGCCATGGGGTGCCTCAGCAGTGCTGCTGCTGCTAAAATCAAACCTTGTCTCAGGCCACAATGACTTCTCCTATGGTCCTACAGCCACCTGTGGGCCCTGCACTAATACATCACACCCGAACTTGTGCAACGAGGCAAAGGAACTCCTCTGACCGAGGAAGTCTTAGGTAAATCCACAGAGAGCTGGCTCGTGGCTCCACTGTGCATTTGCCCTGCAACTACGAGTGCTTTCAGTAACACAAAGCACACAGAGCAAGATGAGTAAGAATGGGAATATGTCAGCCACCACTGTTGCCAAAAACTCCTTCATGAGATTGCAGCCTCAGGTGAAGGTTGATGCATTAAGCGCTCCCTGCGTCATCTCTCCCTCCTGCATTGTGGTTCTACTTAAAATTTCCACTTTAGGATTATTAATGTCCACTTTATATCTATCAGTCCTGCTAACAAAATTGAGCTTACACACTATTTCCTCTACTCTCTCTCACTCACAGATTTAACCAAGCCTAACAAAATGCCTTTTTTTTTTTTTTTTTGTTATGATGGGCTCTCTCATTTCAGAATCTCTTTCCTGCATTTGTTTCAGTTTTAATTTTTTCTTAACAAAAGCAGCCAGAACTGTGAGTAGAACTCCAGATGAGGTCTTAGTAAAAGTTTGAACAATGTTAATGATTTTTTCTTCTCTACTGGAAATATTGTACCTGCTTCAATCCTGTACTTGCCTTCTCCACATGCACATCATAGAGCCCCTTCTATGGCTGCATTCTTCTGCCCAGTTGTTCCAACCCACTTGCCTTATTCTATCCCAAAGTTTGTTACTAGTTTTTCCCTTCCCAACTGGTGATTTTTTTTAAAAAGTTAATAATTTCCACTACAAAAGTCCTTTCTGGATGATGTCCAGGTCCTCCTCTGCATTATCCTCGAGTGGTGTATCAAAAAAAGCTTAACCAATGCAGTTTAATTTAGCACTTTTTTATTTATTTTAAAATAACCTGACAGAAAACTAATCCAAAACTGGTCAGTGTCAAACCTTTATTTTTTCACTACTTCCTCTCTGAATGCCCCATTTTAATTTCTTTTTTAGTCAATATGAAATACTTACATTCATCATCTTGGTATCTTTTTATTAGTTTTAAAGAAATAAGCAACTAAAACAAGAGGGAAGCACTGGAAGACCTGACTCATGGAAGGGTTTTCTTCATTGCTTGAAATACATTACCACTAATTCAGCTGCCCCAACACCACTGCCTTGCAAAACTCCAAAGTTTCCTACAGGTTCATGACAAGGGAGAAAGGTACATTTTAATTGCATTGGCCACTACACAAGTCCAGAAGAAACTGAACATTTTTGATGGAATGAAGATCATTTAAATATTGCTATTATGTCTGTGGTAACATATGACAGTTCCTCAAAACTGGAAATGTATCATCTTTAGAGTGTAATAAATGCAAAAGGTTCCTCATGTCCGACTAACAACAGAACTCCCATGCAATTTGCTACCACTACAGCAGATAAATCCCAAAACTGAAAGACAGCAAAACACACACATATACTAGGAACAGATACCTCCCACAGAGCCAATACCTGAATCTAAACAGAATTGATTCTGGTTATCAATTCACTCATCCTGTATAGCTCAATATTTGATTTTTGCTTTTGAAAAAAATAAACAGAAAAACAACTCGGTTCAGTTTGGGTGTCGCTTACAATCACTGCCTCACGGATGTTTCTGTGTGCATATCTTTGGAACCAATAAACAGAAGTTCCTGAGACCAGAGAGAGACCAAACTTCCACGTTAAGTTCTCCAGTGCAGCACTGATCAGTAAAGCTAAATTATCCAAAGAATCTTGATCCAGACAGTTTCCTGTACTTCTTACAGGATTGTGGCCTCTGAACTGCCCGACTTTAATGTGCTAGGAAAATGAAAAGTATCCTGAAAAGAAAGTCTGCCTTGTGTGTTTCAAACGTATGCAGATTAGTTTAAATTTTATAAGTTGTCCTCAAAATCATGTATGAAATGAAGGAGAACATAAATACTTGAGGTTTTCTTTTAAAGGTGTTGGAGGACTTCCAGTATTTCAGAAACTGAATTTATGACCCACATCATCAGCCTTTAGGGTTGTTCATAACTTTTTAAATTACAAAAGTATTATGGGACTTATTAGGAACATTCAGCTGAACATGGGAAAAAAGTTTCTGGTTATGATATTTATAGAAGGTTCTTGAATTCACTTTCCAGGGGAGAAATGAATGAATTCTGACCTCTTGGAATCTGAAGCTTTCAACAATGTACTGAAATGAAAAATCTGTCACAGGTGAGAAAATTTAGTTTCTCTCCTCTATCTGGCTCTGTTAGGTTTCTGAACAGTTGTTCCTTGTATTTTTATATATTTAATGCATATGAACAACTGATCAAAGTCAATGTATATTTTTTTTCCTAATTTTTAAAGTACAGACTGCATTTTAACAGTCTAGATATCTCTATGAGGAGAACATTAATCTTTATCATTTGTACTCGTTCAACCTTTCTCTACTTAGAAATATAATCTCTCTTCTTAATTTCAAAACTTAAACTAGAACTATTCTACAGTTCTTGGAAGAAGCTAAAGCAGCCACAAAAAAAACCTTTAAAACTAGGAAGAACTATTCACCTAAATAAATATCTGGATGGTCCATTGTTCTCTAACTATAGTAGGAAAAATAACCACTGTTGTATGTAAGAGTAACACATACCCTCCAAATATTTAAACCAGCTTCCTATAAAACACCTGTTCATGAATTTTAAACTCAACTCTTCTCTTCAAGTGTTGATGTAAAGTTTAAGGTCTCTCCTTAGCAAGATCCTGTCATTAAAAACACTCAATCATGTAAAATATCTCACATTAACAGCAGGACAATTATTCCTATATGAACTATAACCTCCTACATGACAATTATTAATGCACATGCAGCATAATGATCATTTCACAATTTCTCTATTGAAAAAAGCCATGTTTTCCAATGGATAACCATTTAATAGAACTGTTAATAACATGAAACTAAATGTAAAGGCTTTATTTCAAAGCCACATATAATATTTTTCTTTTTCTTTTTCTTTTTTTTTCTTAATTACAAAAGGAAAAGCTGCCTGGATCAATTTCCCAGTGAGCTCCAAGACACAGTTGTACTGACATTTGTGCCAGTACCACTGTGAGGATGGCACAGGGGTGCCAGCAACCTGCCAGGAAAGGACAAAAGGATAAGAACTGGTTTTTAAAAAAGACCAAATAACAAATTACTGGAAATATGAAATTAGCAGGGCTTAAAGCACTGGCTGTGTACGACCACATAAGGTGCATACACTGAAAGATCCCACACTCATGCAAGTGATTATCTGACCTTTGGGACATGGACAAAAATAGGAAGCTGAATCCATGGCCCGGGTCAGGAACAGCATCTGACATTTCACCAGTTTCCAGATGCCCTTTATTTACTTTCTTCAAGGTCTGACCAGTGAAGTGAGGCAGCCAAGCAACACCTTGGGTCCAAGGGTAGATTTCAGTTGGTTTCCTTACACATTCTCACACCAACCAGCAAAAAGTCGAAGTATTCTTTCAGTCACGACACTTCAAATTCAAACCAAACTAAAAGTGATTTCACCTGAAGTGGAAAATGCTGCAGCTCCTCATTTGGACCATAGAATCAAATTCCTCCCCTAAATTACCGTCTCACAGCACCAACCCACCTGTGCACTGATGTTCTTAAAATAAAATAAAATCAAAAAAAAAAATCCAGTGACACTGGTAGAAGTCCTGAAGAAGAATTAGGAGACTGCTCAATAAAGAAACTCGCTGCTGCATATTTAAGTCATTCCCAAGTGTGGCTCGTTTGGCTGCCACAAGCAGCTGGTGCTGCTGCTGTCACTAGAAAGGAGTCCAGCAGCAGAAATGCAGCTTCCAGCTTTGTTCTAGGCTAGGCACACCTGAGTAAGCACAGCTCCACACCAACCTCCCTGGCAATACAAAGGCAACAACAGAGAATTCATTTACTCCTCTGGTTTGAATGGTGGCACGTTCTTGGAGCCAGGAAGAATCCCAAGTATTCAAACAACAAGGTTACAAATTTGAACAAAACTGGGATTTAAAACTGCTAACTGCTTTTGGACTAAATGTCTGTACACATGCTGTGAAACCCTACCATAGCACCCTCCTGCTTTATGCTAGAAATTTCATTGTAAATTCAAGTCTAACCATATTTTTAGATGAATTGAAGGCTGCACAAAACAGAACCAGAAGTTAACTGCTAAGAAAGGCAACATTTAGGAAAAGAGTGAATGAGGAGAAAAGAACTGGCAGTTGAAGATGGGGGAGAGGGAAATGGGAAGAAGAAATCAAATTATCATACTATTTTTTCTTTATTATGCTTCCTTAGTCAAAACAATTTACAGACAGAGAAGAAGAGAAAGACAAGTGCTATAGCCTGCAGAGAATACAGAGAACTGCTCAACCACAGAATGGAACCACCTGTTGACGGGGTCTTCAAATAACTGTACAACACTACTTGTAAAGATATAAAATATAAATACCCAATACTTCGGGTGAAATATCTACAAGTGAAAACCAAAAACCAGCCAAAATCAACATCTAATGGAAATTTATGATGGTACTTATTCCCTTCAGACACCCATCCAATGTTTTTTGAGTCATACTAACCAGGCAACTGGTTATGCAGCTGAAGTTGGCAGCAAAGATTTATTTCATTTTCTCTGGGCATCCAGTTTTATCTCTACCAGTATCCCCAAATCCTTCTCGGCAGGGCTGCTCTCAGTCCATTCATCTCCCAGTCTGTATTGCTGCTGAGGATTACCCTGACTTGGGTGCAGGACCTTGCAGTTGGCCTGGTTGAATTCCATGAGGTTGGCCCAGGTCCACTCCCCAAGCCTGTCAAGGTCCCTCTAGATGGTGTCTCTTTCCCTCCAACAAATCAACTGCCCCTCTCAGCTCAGTGCCATCTACAAACCTGCTGAGGGTGAACTCAGTCCCACTGTCCATGTAATTGGTGACAATAATAAATATTACTGTCCTGTGGAGGGACACCACTGGTTACTGGTTTTCACTTAAGACGTGGAAATCATTGGCTGTAACTCTGGATAAAGCCATCCAGCCAATTCCTTACCCATCTAACAGTCCATCTCTCAAAAACACATCTCTCCAATTTCGAGGCAAGAATGTTGTGGGAGACTGTACCAAAGGTGTTACAGGAGTCCAGGTAGATGCCATGGGTAGCTCTTCCTTTGTCTGCTGATGCAGCCACTCCACCAGGAAGGCCATAGTCAGGAAGAACCATATGACTTGATATGTCCTCCAGGAGGTCTTATTCCATGAAGCAGGCAAACTCTTCTTCTAAGAAGTGGAAGAACCCTCATGTTCATAGGCCCTGCTCCTCGTGGTGGTCTTTAAACCCCCCAATACCTACTGGAGAGACTAACCCAGGAGGCTTCTGGGGTATATTGATGGTAAATTCCCAACACGCGGTTGAGGAACAATTGAGGAGAGGTGGTCTGTTAAAACCTCACACTTAGACATGGAAAAGAACTCAAACATCAGGGGCAGCCATTGCTGCAGGACCACGAGATGGCAGAATTCAGGATCCCAAAAGGAAGGAGCAAGGCAAAAAGTGGTATCACAACCCTAGAGCTTAGCACGGAAAAGCACAGAAATGAGAGCAGGAGAGATACCTCTTGTAGTTTACTGGCACACCTGGCCAGGCATAAAATAAAAACAATCAAAGAACGATTGCAAATGCAGAGCAGCAAAGGAAAAAAATTGATGTTGGAAAGTAGCTTTGACATCTTACAATACCAGAATTAAAAGGGAATTTTAATCAGGCTGCTTTGTATTCAGTCATTTAGATACAAAATCCAGTTATTCAAGTAGCTGTCAGAATGTTCTGCTCCTAACTCACCTGCATGTTTTAGCTTTCAACTTCAGTATCTGTGTCATCCCCACAAAAACTACCACAACAAATTACAGCTTTACTAGAAGCTCAGCAATGCCCCTGAAAACGGAAACTTTATTGGCTGGTAGGACTGAAGTAAGTTTCTCATTAAAATGAACATGTGGCAATATATTTGAAGCAGTGGTTATTGCATACCATGAGAAATTCCTTTACTAAATTCCCTGGCAAAACTGCTATAATATTCAAAACTCACTCAAAATAAAAGGAATTTCAAAGAGATAGCCAAGCTAGATCGAGCCTTTCCAGGGAGTTTCAGCTGAGGTAGTTAAATGAGTACATGATTAATAATATATATTGGCACAGATATACATGGTGCATCCACATACACCAAACCTCCCCCCAGTATATGTTTTATATACATATTTATATGTTATATATATGTTAACACACACAGTTAAAATGTGGTATGCCAAGGCAAATCCAATATGTGTTCAAGTCAAATCTTTTGCAAACATTTTTGAAAGCTACTTCTCTGAAAACTAAGTGCATCTGAGGCTGCGTTACTGAGCCATTATTAAATAGCTCACATCATTCTTTTATATTTAATTCTACTGGAGTTGTTATTCTGTAAACCCAAGTATGCAAGTTAGCTCATGGTCATAACAAAGTTACCAGACCAAGTTACTTCACTCAGGAAAAGAAAAAAAAAAAAAAAGCCTTATAAAAGCATAATGATATATTTTCAGTTTGATCCACTCTTGTATAAAATGCATATAAAAAGTTTGAGGGGTTGATTTTCATTACCTTAAAGTTACGTATTTTAATTACTGTAGCACAAAAACATCTCATGTAATGGGTTAACAATGAGGTAAAATCCCAATAATTAAAGACCTGGTATTAAATTTGATAGTGTTCAGAAGCATTTATCAACAATCCAGTTGCTGATCAGACAACAAATTACACCATCTTGTAAAAGTTATAGATGAGTAAAATTCATCAGAGACAGACTGTAGTTTGTTAAAAGGCAGAGAAGTGCTCATGTCTGTGAAGCACCTCAAGATTTAACTTCACAGAACAGCAAAAAAACAGTTCAGCACCACTGACATTGATATCTCTTATCAGCTGATAAAACCTCTTTCATTAGCTGTCCTATGTCCATATTCTTTTAGCAAGAACTAAAAGAGTAATACCAATACATTAGCTAACATCTGCACATTAGTACAAAAAGAAAATACAAGGATAGACAATTTTTTTTCTGTGTCTCGAATTTCTGGTTAGAATGCACAGTTATGTCCCATCTCCTCTGTTCCCCTATCCATCTTCCCCATCTATTGACAAAGGTTTAACTTCAGATCACAATCTTACAACAGACAGTCCCACACAAATATTTTAATCAATATTTTTATGTTATGCATCAGATCTTTATCTGGGAACATCAGGCTCTGAATTTGAGTTAGAAGAAAATTCCACTACAGGGAGCACAAGTGAAACAGCAGACCACGTTTAATATACAGACTCTTTCCAACAGCTGAGTTACTGAAATCCACAGGCATGATTTAACCAAAATAAAGAAAAAAAAGAGAAAATTATCTGAGTACCACAGAAGTCTCAGTGCCAAAGTCCTTACAGAAAAGACATGTTACAGGCTTTGAAAATCAGTTACATTTCTACATTGAAAGAATGTATATTCACAAGAACACACTGCAGGTGTGCAATGATCTGATATTCACGTCCCCTCTCCCCTGATATCAAACCCTTGGTATCAGCTACAGAAGGACATCACAGGGGACATCACTCCTTCACCTCTCGGTTCTTGGGGAGGTGTGAGTGAAATGCAGAGCTACAGGAACTTGCCATCTACCAACATGATATAGGAGAAACCCCCCTCTTTTTTTAAATTATTTCTCTAGAAGACCCCAAACATTTTAAAAACCACATTATAATCTGCCTAAATTAAGTTTCCAGTTGCTCTGTTGAGAGCAAAATAAGATCAGTTTGGGGGAAGAAAAGAGCAGTTTATGGAGTTTTCATTCAGAGTTTAAGCAGCCCTCTGATACCAGAGAAAAAGCTCCTGTGCTTTCGGTACACTGAGAAAGAAACAGGGATATGGGATACAAACAAATTTACCAATAGAGCAAATACAAATGGATGATCCTTTTTTCAAAGCATTCAGCTGTTTGCAAAAAGTTATGCTGAAAGTTATGGAAACAAATAGAGCTGCCAATACAGAACAGATTAGAAGCTGCTCAGACCCCCTTCATATTAGAACTTCATAGCAAGCTCTAAAGGTTATTCTTCTCCCTATGGTCATGAAGCTGGACAGAAACATGACACTTCTTCTGTTATCCCCTTTGCAGCACTCAAAACTACTATATTCTTTAGAAACCTTCAGAAAAAAGCTCCTGCAGTAAACGACTGATGATGCCTTATCAGTGAAGGCACTTCCTATTACAAGAGCTACAGTTTCAGCATATGCTCTTTCCCATCTTCTTTCCTGTCAATTTGTAACACAAGAAAAAAAGTTCTCCATAAAAGCTTAACACTAAAAAAAAGGTGAAAATTGGTGGTGGTGGTGGGGGAAACAGTCATAGATTATGAAGTACAGTTCCTGGAAATGCATTATTTGCAAATGCATTTTAAGTTGCCTGGTTGCCTTCCACGGAGCATCTTCCTTTGCACCTCAAGATCAACACAGATCACACCAAAGTGTATGAGCATTCTGTGGGTGAATGACAGAGCTAAATAGTCTTCACCATTCAATAAAAGGCACATTAACAGTCACACTGCATCTGAACAGAAGTCCTTCAAGACTGGCTGCTTTCCCAGCAACCTTCCTTCCCAAGAGCAGCCAGAGAGCAGGTTTGCATCAAAATAGAAAACGGAAAACAAACTTACTAAAAAAAAAAATAAAAAAAAATAAAAAAAGGTATAACCATTTTAACACATGCCTTACAGTAATTTAGAAGTAATATAGGTACCATATTTATTCTTGCAGCACAAGGGGCTTTCCAAGCTAGACAAGTATGCACCTCCTTTTTTTATTTTGGCCAGACTTCAATGACTCTTTCCGGTGCTCTGCTGTACCTCTGGAACTTTTACAAGAGCAGAAAAGCTGGAGAGGTGCCAAAAGTGACTCCAGCTGCCACCTGGACTAGGGCATGATGGTTGCCTCAAGATGAACTATTACACAGGATGAGGAAATCCTGCCCTTCCAGGCACACACCTCTGCCAGGTTCTTTCCATTATCACTGGCACTTGTGTGGCCACAGGAGAGAGACAGGTGAAAAAAAAAAAAACACCATCGCAAAGAACTGGGCTTAGATGAGTTGGTTCTCAGTTCTCTTCTGCTCACTGGAAGGATGGCCCCTTTCAGAACCAGATGTTACTTCAATCAGCTCGAAACAAAGAAAGGAGAGCATAACTTGAGTGCTTGCCAATGTTAAAGGACAAAAGATTGTTAGCAGAATCAGAGAGGTCTTAAAAACATTTCAGGAGTCTCGTTTACAAAGCAGGTTTGGCTTCTCTTTTATCCTGACACTGTTCTACTTTATCCAAATTAAAATTACACTAAGATTAATCCAGTCAGAAACTTAATTATGAAAGTAAAACTAAGATCTCACTGATACGAAAGCAAAATTCACGTTCCATGACTTTTTCTGTCAAAAGCTAATTCGCTTTTGCATAAAGTTGAGATGCAAAGAATTAACCCATCATTCAAAAATGCTAAAATTAGTTGAGAATCATGCAATAGAAAACGCTGAAACAAAACCTTTTTGCTCTTCCTACAAACAGCTACTAAAATAGTCATGAAATGTTAATGCTTTAGTAAGCAATCAGATGATCATTAAAAAAAGCTCTCCAAAACATGTATTTCATTCTCAATTAGATCACCTGCACTGCACTTCTGCAATTATGCCAGTTCAGAGGTTATTTTAGGCGTAACACCTACCTGAAAAAAATCTTGCAAGTCACAAGCCAAACAGAAAATAATTTTAAGTGAGCAGTATTTGGCAAATCCTCCAATGTATATCACTAAAACATGTTCCTAAATGATGTGCAGAAAAACCTTCTTTTAGAATAGAAGCAACTATTTAAAACAATCCAGTGCTACTTCCCACAAATTTCAGACCACCTGCATTTTCTACATTTGTTTCCACAGCTGTTTTTTCACCATAAAGTGCATTTCACAGGTTGGAAGAGACCTCTGGAGGTCATCTGGCCTAAGCCCCTGCTCCAGCAGGGCCACCCAGAGCCAGCTGCCCAGGACCATGTCCAGGCAGCTTTGAATATCTCCAATAATCAAGAATCCACAATCTATAGGGTAACATGTACCAAACCTAGGAATTCTCACAGTTAAAAAGCGTTTCCTAGTGTTCCAGATGGAAAAACTCCTTGGTAAAAGTTACCATATTTATGTCCATGAAGATAAAACTTGGTGAAAAGAACAAAATTCTGTTAGTCTTTTTTTTGACACCCAGCCTGGCTGCACAGGATGGTGCACTGAGCTAATGATGTGAAGCCCAAAATTCCAGCAAAAGGAGAGTCATTTTGAAAGTTCTTCCTTGAAATGACAAAAGCACACAAGAGTAGTTTCAAACGTGTTTATATAAGAGATGACAAATTTCTGCATTCTCAGGTGTCACTTTCTTTCCCAGCTGGGTGTAACAAACCCATCCCAGGTGGTGCCTGATAAACCAGAAGTACAAGGCACTGCAGCTGAGCCAGTAACTATCACCAGACCAATCTGTAAGGCACTAGCAACACCCCTGACTTTGGGATGCACTGTCCCACAGCTTCCCACAGCCAAATAAAGCTCTCTTAACTTCAGATCTGGCCTTCAGCACATCAGCTGGCTTACACTGGCTTAAATGCTGTCTGTTTGCTGCCTGGCTTTTGTCCACACCACCCTTCAGAAGTTAGAGGCAGCCAACCCACAGAGCAGCACAGCTCTGCAACCTGCCCACTGCCCCACAGAGGACCTGGAGCACAGGGGCACTGCCTTTAAGCCAGCCTTTGTATGCTGAATGCCCCCCAGAGCAAACACAACCCCCAAAACCAGTTTCACTTCAATAAGAAATCATACTCTGGTAGTTTAGGACAGTGCAGAGGTTTGTCTTTAAGTGAAGGGCAAACTCTTTATAAACAAAGCATTAATTATTAAAGTTTTACCTTTGTTTTTCTGGTCTGAAGCATGACCAAACTGATAAGGTTTGAATCTGTCCAAGCTAACCAGTCAAACCCCTATGCTTTTCTTTGGAAGGCAGAGCTACAGTGAAGGTCATCCTGAAAGAAACTGGTTATCCCTTCCCTTTCCTACAAACTTTGGAGTAGCAATAGCTTTTTATCTTTAAATGGTAGTAGCCTAAAGCAATACAACCACTACCCAACCCAACATCCCTCTTAGTTTATTACCCCTGCAAACACGTGCTCTAAAATGTTGCAGTAAATCAATTTGTATCAAAACTCTGATACCATATGTATCTGGAAAGAAAGACAACATCAGAGACAAAACCACTTGCCAAATTCACTAGGACACCTGAAGATGAAAAGAGAATCATTTAGGTTGGAAAAGACTGCTAAGGCCATCAAGTCCAATCATTAACCCAGCACCACTAAGTCCACCACTACACCGTGTCCCTCAGTGCCAAAACTACACATCTTTTAAATATCTCCAGGGATGGTGACTACAGCACTTCCCTAGGCAGCCTGTTCCAATGCTTGACAACCCTCTGGAGAAAAAATGCTTCCTAACATCCAATCTAACCCTTCCCTGGCACAACTTGAGGCCATTTCCTCTTGTCCTGTCATTTGTTATCTTGGGAGAAGACACCGACCCCCACCTGGCCACACTCTCCTTTCAGGCAGTTGTAGAGAGCAGTCAGGTATCCCCTGAGCCACCTTTTCTCCAGGTTGAACATCCCAGTTCCTTCAGCTGTTTCTCACAGGACTTGTGCTCTGGACCCTTCCCGAGCTCCACTGCCCTTCTCTGGAAATGCTCCAGCACCTCAATGCCTTTCTTGTAGTGAGGGGCCCAAAACCGAACACAGCATTGGAGGTTTGCCTCAGCAGTGCCAAGTACAGGGGAACAATCATTGCCTTGGTCCTGCTGGTCACACTATTCCTGACACAGACCAGGATGCCATTTGCCTTCTTGGCCACTGGAAACACTGATAGCTTTTTTTTCCCCCCATCAGGCAGCTTTCCACTCACTCTGCCCCAAACATGGAGTGTTGCCTGGGGTTGCTGTGACCCAAATGCAGGACCCAAGAGAGACCCAAGGCACTCGGCCTTGTTGGACCTCACACCCCTGTCCTCGGCCCATCAATCCAGCCTGCCCAGATCCCTCTGCTGAGCCTTCCCACCTTCCAGCAGAACAACACTCCCACTCATCTTGGTGTGGTCCGTAAACTTTCTGCAACACCTCTCTAGTCAAAAAATCACTTCAAATTCTGTACCAGAGCACAGGTCTACATTAACAAGAGGTGCAGTGCAATAGGACTGGCAGAACAAACAAGTATTGAGAATCCAAAGGTCTAGCTCAAGTCTTGCTCTGAACTAGAGCATTTCCCATGGACTAAATATCCATTAGTAGTTGGAGAGCATTATGTTCACCTTCAGAGTGCACTATTCAGTTGGTTTAATACAAAACTAATTCAGTTCACACACTCTGAGATTGTTCTGCCATAGGAAATGCAGCAAAACACAATAAAGTTGGATGATCAAGAGAGTTAATTCAAAAGAGCATTGAAGAAAAACCACCCATGTAGACAACCATATTGCAGGTCTGCTGATTTAAAAAATATTTTCCTGTTACGAAGAAATCTAAAACTCACATTAGTAATACTGAAAAATACATCACCTACTTCAAAACAACCTACACTGCAGAAAGGGATTAAGGGTGTTATATCTTCCTTGCACATTAGTTCTTGAGGAAAGGTATGCTCATTTTCAAGCAGTAGATTGGTAAATTCTGAAGTGTTTAAAAATGTTTTGGCCAAGTCCAGAGAAGCAGTACGGCTTTCACAGTTTTGATAAATCCCATTGTTAATACCCATCCTCTTCTTTCAGACACCATTAAGAGTTAAATTATCATATATATATTGATATGATTTGGAAACATGAAGTCATACTACAGTGAGGCAGACATCTGGAAAAAAAACAGTAACAAAAAAAATCAGACAAATGAAGAATTTTAACAAATATTAAACACTTAAATGTTTCCCTTTGAAGAATTATTATAAGTGAGAGCTCAATAAGCTCTTTCTCAAATTTATTTACATTGCCTAATTCATCTCTTGATTTTGGTTTTTTCCACAAAATTCACAAGGGGAACACTAAATGAACTTTACTGTTTAAGTGCTTTGGCAGGAATCTTCTGAAGATACTCTATTAGGAGATGCACCATGTGATCCACGGGTAGAAAGTTACATTCTTTTTCAGATCTCCACTATTAGACCTCAAGAGACCATATCTGGTTTTCTGTACAGTACTTCAGTTCTTCTATTATTTGACTTTTTGTGTTTTTAATTGACTCTGGCTGTCTCTTCACCTCCTCTCCCTATAATCATACCACCTTGCAGTTTACACCAGTTGGGAAAACAATATTTACATTCCTTTTGGAAAAATAATAACTTTTTACATTCAAACATAACAAGTTAGAAATTGACCTTTGAACTTGCTGAACAGCCAAGTAAGAGGTAACAAAGACCCATTCCCTGACTTTTTGTCAAGTAACACCACCTGGCTCATGTATGTATTGCTCACAGATCAGAAGCTCTACACAGGTTTGGGTTTTTGAGACAGGCAGTGGAAGCAATAAAAAACTAAGTCACAGACAGAGCTAACAACTATGCAGTTGAAATACGTGGATTTTGTATTTGAACTTATTTATTAGCTTATTTTAGGATTACAGGTATATGCTCTAAAGCATAATATGTACATTTGGAGCATCTAGAGGGTAAGATGTTTGCAACTTGTATGAAATCTATCCCCATTCACTACAGCAGTATAAAAAACCCCAGATATTTTAAGAAATTTTACTGTCTCACATTGTCACTGATAATTAATAGTGGCACTATGTTGGTAACTACTGTGGGTTAACACAGCAAGCAGCTAAACACCACAAAGCCACCACAAAAGCCACTCACTCCCCACCCCACAGTGGGGTGGAGGAGAGAACTAGGGGGAAAAAAGTGAAGTTGTGGGCTGATATAATGACATTTCAATAGGAAAGAAACTTAAGAGAATAAATAAATAAATAAATCCAGTGATAATATACAAAACAAGTGATGCACGATGCAATCGCTCACCACCCTGATGAGTGATGTCCAACCAGTCCCCAGACAGTGGCTCCTCCCAGCTTCTCCCCTAGTTTATACACTGATCAGGACACCATCTGGTGTGGGATATCCCTGTGGTCAGGAGGGCTCAGCTGTGTCCCCTCCCAGCTCCTCAAGCACCCCCAGCCTCCTCGCTGGCGGTGGAGGGTGAGGACTAGAAAAGGGATTGAGTCTGTCTAAGTGCTGCTCAGCAACAACTGAAAACCCCAGTGTGTGATAAACATTCTAAATTCAAACCACTGCACTAGAAAGAAAGTACTAGTTATTAGAAAGAAAATTAAATCTATCCCAGGTGAAATCAGGACAGCAACCTATACAGAAAAAGTTTTTCAAAAAACGAAAACTGGTCAAAAAATGACACTTTAAAAAGTTGTGGAATTTGTTTACCTGGGCACTAGAGGTACCAGGTACAGAGCACTACCTGGTCTGTAGAAGTTTTGGTCCCAGGCATTGCTGCTCAAGTTACAGAGTTAATCTGCTTTTTTGTCCCCCCAGTCCACATCAGGACTGATGTAAAAATGTAAGATATTTTAGCTAGGATGCAACTTCAATACATGGTGTAAAACCAACAAAATCAGCACATAACTCATTCTGTTCTTCAGTTTGAAAAGTCAGACTCAGAAGGAAACAGCAAACTGCTGTAACCAGGGCTCAGGACAAAACCAAGGTATTGCACTGAGTGCCTGATCAGCTTTGAACTGCAGAGCTGTGTACAGATAATAATAGTCACAGAATAATGGTAGGTGTTGGAAATTAAAAACAGAGTCCTGTTTTGCTAATAAAATTAATTAGCCAAGTTTGCCAAATACAACATTTTCTTAACTTATTCATAAACTCAAGTACCAGCAGGGCACAGTTTTTATTTAAAAAAATGCAACTCACTGAAAAAAAATTTTATAATGAAAATGTCAACCCTAAGTTATCTTCAAACAGCCTTGAGAGACATGATATTTACTTCTTTGTATTTAGAAAAGACAACACAGAATTCTGTTTAAACAAGGTGTAACTCAATTTACACAAAGAATTTGGACTGCAGGAGTAGAGTAAGCCATAATCCAGAAACAGTGAAATCTATTAAACGCCTGTATATCTGAATTATACTCTTACTGCTTACCTGAATGATACACTTAAGTGTTACTAATGTTATAGAAATTAAGCAAATACTTCCAGCAATAGTGTAACATGCCTTGGCCATAACAGCTACGGAAGAATAGTGTCTGCAGGAAGAAGTTACTGAGTTCTACTCGTACAGGTTTAAAAAGCATCCAGACAGTACTTCCTCTAATGAGTCCTGACAGCAGAGTTTAATGTAACTCTAATCCCATAACAACTAGCATTTTACTGATTGCATTCCGAGTTTGTTAGAATATTTTAGCATGAACAAGCAGTTGTTTTAACAATATTCAATTCCCAAAACACACATGAAGTTTAAGGCCAAAACGCTTGTTCCAACTAGTGAAAATTCCAGGCAACCAGTAGTTTCATCTCAGGAACAGAATTAAGTAGCTCTCATTAACTCCCAAAATTTCACAGACAGGAATGATTACATTAAACACAAAGAGGGCACTCTCTCCTCTGGTCCAGTTTGAACCATCTGTCAGTAACATGGACATGCTAAAAAAGCTACACACAAAGCAGGAGTTCAGACAACCATAGTCTGTGTATCTAACAAAGAAAAAAGGATGCTACATGCAACAGTCACAACAAAATAAAGCCCCCTTGCAGAGCAATGCATTTTAATTTGAGACACATTCAAAACTAAATACATAGAACTAAGTTCTACACATATTCCTTATGGTCACCTAATTCAATTAATGTTATTTCATTACTTGAATCACTGCAGAGCTTCTGTACACACGGAACGTGGCTCTTCAACGCAAAATGTGGACTGGTTTGTTGTGTTCGTGAGGTCTTGTTTTGTTGTGGGATTTTTGGTTTGTTTTGGTTTTCGTGGGGTGTTTTTGTTTTGTTTCATGGTGTTTTTTAAATTGGCTTTGATTGTTTTTAACCAAACTAACATTTAGGTCACAGTTTGTGCACAGGAGTATTATAAAAAGCACTTTTAACTGTGCTTTTAGAAAAGCCTTTTAGCATTACTTTGAGATATATTTTAGCCATTAAAGATGATGTATGGAGATCAGTTTATGATAATATACAGTACTAGCACAGCAATTTTTACAGCATGCAATAAGGTTACCTGGAAAATGTACAGGAATTCCACAGGCACTTTAATGACTGTGAGCTGTTTGGTACATATTCACATCTACTTTCATGCAGTAAAAGTATCACAAACTATGCTTCAGTTTGGAACAGAAAGATTAACAGATCCATAAGGAATATAAGTAAAGCAGTTACAGAAAAAGCTATAAAGAAGAAAAATTCAGAGTTCAGGAAGTTGTTAGGGAAGTTGTCATTGTGTCTAACTTACACCATTGTGCTTGCAATCAAAAGCAGTAGCACTGTTGGTTTATATTAAAGAATCACTGCTCACTGGTGGCTGAATTGGGAACTATTTCATTTCTGTTTTCACTTAATTGAAAACGGTCTCCTCATTCATAAACAGCATCTGCTCAGGCCACAACCTTGGGTTTTGAGAACCTCAAACACAAGAAACAAAACCGCTCCAATTACTGTTCAAGGACTGTGTTATAAAGCATTACCACACACAGGATACACCCACTTAAACAATGCCCATATTAAGAAGTTACACCATTCCCCAAACAACAAAGCCTGATTAATTATAATACTAATTTGCCTCTGCTAGTGATGCTCCTTGTCATGAATATCTTACATACTTACATGTTCAGTTTTAAGTACACAGAGCTACCAAGACCATGCAAGAAAGCAAAGGCAAATGTTATTTTTTTCTCCATCGTGTTTTAAGATCAACCTTCTGACAAATTTGTGTTTGATAGTTTTCAAAGAGACAGATTAGATACCCCATAAATTACGATTACATGCATACAGAGTACAACTACAGAACACAGGCCTAGAATACTGTGCTCAGAGATATCAATATGGAGCCTGAGAATATTGCATCTTTTTTATTTCTCACTTATACTAAAAGAAAATTAGAATTCTAAGTAATAATATATTCTCCAACTATTGGTGAAATTAATTTCTTTATTTTACTTTGTATTTGCCAAAGCTCAGGACTGACAGGAGGAATGTGCCCACAAAATTAATTGTCTTTATGCACCGAATTAAAAGTATTTGCCACAATTATGTTACATAACAGTTTTGTTCCAGAGTAATAGAATTTTCTGTATCATGGCTGGCATTAAGGCTATAGCCATGTCCTTAAACCCCAAACAAATTACGCTCAGAGGAATTGCATGCATTAATAACACAAAGCACAGATAAAAAAAACCAAACCAAAACAAAACAATTTTTCCCAAATTGTTATTTGCTGCCATGCTGTTTTTCAGCTCACAGACATGAGATATTATTAGTTTCCCAGCTGTTAGTTTCGGTAATTTTGTTTGAAAATTCAATTCCGTGCGAATGGGTTGCAAACCAGAATCTGCCCTAATCTCCTAAGCAGTCAATACTTCCAGGCACGTGGCTACTACAGCTAATTCCACTATTAGGTACAAAAGCAAAACCAGCTCAGAGACAGCCCTGACTGACAGGTTTCAATACTACAGGTGGCTAAACACAAAAAAAATTTTGGCCCTGGTAATGAAGAAACTGCTTTGTCTCTCATAAAGTTCCTCCCTCCACTTGTCACTGCACTGTACAGAAAACAAGACATGCTGCTCTGCATAAAAAGATTACAGTGTACAGCACATCACTGCAAATACATTTTTTTTATGGATAAGGTATAATAGAGAATATTCTGATGCACTTCAGCCAATTTGATACGTGTATGTATACACATTTTAAGCAGATTCAGAAATCTAGAATCTAAATAGTCATTCTTTAAAGACCTAATTATTCATCAAATGCCTACAAAAAGTCATTGAAATGAGAGAAATAGCATCATGCTTCCCTGAAAAAGATTTTTAAATTCTGTCTCTCATCAAGAAAATCATTTCTATCTGACCCCTCTCATGACCCTAACATTTCTCTAAAAATTTATAATTATATACCTCAAACAGTGCACGTGATCTCTGGTCTCCCATTGTAGTGTAGCAAATTTTGAGGACATTCTTTCCAATTACCACACAATTTCAAGTATAATTTCAGTATGGGAAAGGTATTTCACGTTGACTCTTCCCAAGTCGCACGATTGGAGCAGGTGATGCTTTATTCTCTTTTACATATCAATTTTTACTGACGTCTTTTTTTAATCACTGAGGAAATGATAAATTATATCAGTTGTGATGTGTCAAGTGTGGCACACTCAGAGAAGAACAGAACACCCCCTGGATATCTGACAATGGATTTATGCATCTAATTATTGAGGCATGCTGCTAACTCTTGAAGATTTTAGCAGAGCTAAAACCACTAGATGGATCCATCCTCCTCCCTCTTTTCCCGTGACTAAAAAATTTTACTTCTTTTATTATTTACTTTCACCACTGAAAAAAGGTCCATTTAAAAAGTGAGCTTACTCACCAGGTGGGTCTCCCAGACACACACAGCTCAGGCTGCAAAGCATTCGGAAGCCTGTTAAGGGACCTGCTGCCAAGGACTGGCTTTAGATCTATTTATAGCATAAACACGGTGAAGGCCAGATAAGTCTTATTAACCTATTTAACAGTTACTTGAAGATTTGTTTTATTTAAGATGCAATAACTTAGAAATAACTGCAAAAGCCTCGTTTTCTCCAAAACATTTGAAAGCTGAAGTGACACCCTATTAATTTTGCAACCAACAGCACTCCTGAAAGCGCTTCACACCTTTAATAAGTGGAGAGTATTCCTGCATTTAAGGACCTTATGAACTCCAACAAACTGAACAGTCACAGCAAACAAGCCTTTCGTTACATCCCTTCCAAGTAAAAGCCCTATAAATGCATACTAAATTAGAAAGACAAATTCAAGAACTAATACCTTTTTGTAAATGGATTTAAATAAGCTAATTTTGGTCTTTGGCACCAGCTCTCAGTAACAGGAGAGAGGCTTAAAATCACAGACCCACATGGCTAAAACAGAGAAGAGTACACACTACTGCTGCACAGATGTCACTGAAGGTAGAAAGATCCAACTCAGGAAGAGAGAAGAATGTGATAAAAATATTTTTTTTAAAAAAACGACAAATAATCTGAACTCAGTTTATGTAACGGAGTGAAAAAGAAGGTGCTTGAAGCGCATACCAAAAAGGCAAAGAAAGCTCTAAGAATCATTCATGGCCACATTGGTGTAAATCAAAGTCTTAAGAAACAACTTCCTCTCAGGAAACACAAATTCTTGAGTCACAATTAAGGCTGAAAAAAAAGCAAGAATTAAAAAAAAAAAAAAAAAAAAAAGGACAAGCAAAACTGATGACTATGAACTGCAAGCAGCTGGGCACATTTTGTTACACAAAATAAAGCAATTAACCATGACCCCAGTTTACTGTGCCTGACTCAATGTGAGGTGTACCTCAGTATAACATCCCACTGGCTTAGCATTTCTTAAATTTCACTGTCATTTGAAGGGGAAATCAACTCCATAATTGATCAAAATTAAATAATGGTTTTAAGTTAAGCTTATTTTTTTCCACTCCTGTGCAGAAAGATATTCTGGTTTAGTAATGGTGATCCAATGACCTAGTCCAATGTCTCCATTAATTTAGCAGAGACTGAAGTGGAAAAATTACCTTGTACCCAGGCATTTCACCTACTGTTATCTCCCTTCTCTATACAAGTCCGCATGGAAAAGATATGAGGAACATGCATGTTCTGTGATGGATTCAGTGAAAGACCACCTGTGAAAAACATTCCACTTCTCACTTCTATTTACAAAGCAAACTGAAAGAAGGCTGAGAAGCCACTAAAACTTCAATGATAATTAGGTATACTAGAACATAACTCCATGCAAACCTTGTCCATGCTCACAGCTTCTATTGTAAGAAATATTAACTGGAGTGTGGCGCTCAAAAGGAGGAAAACATTAGGATCTCTGTTAGCTGCAGCTCTATTGTCTTGCACCCTTTTAAAGAATGATTTATTTCAGTTGTTACCAGCTTTACTGAGCTAAACACAATAGCACCACACTGTGGGAGAAAGCATTGTCATATATACATAGTGAATGGGCAGCAATTAGGAATTGAGGCATCATAAGAAATGTTTCCGAGTGCTTTGGAAGTCATGTGTGCCCCTCAGGTTTAGAAGGATATGAGGTCTGGATTGATGTCTGATAACTTTAGTACTAAATGAAAGATCCAACATAAGATGACAAACTTAAAGGTACATTACATCCAAATTTTGAACATATTTCTGGTCTCAGCAAAACTGAGCACGTAGAACTATGCATCCCATTACCACTATTTTTATAAACTGCAAGATATTGAATACAGTATCATAGGCCATCCCACTCTCAGAAATACCAAACACGTACAAACCCTGGTTGAATCCAACTAAAAACTCAATTTTTCAGCCTCCTGATGAAGAAACTTGTCACAGAGCTTATAAAAATCATGAGATATATTTCTCTAAAACATATACACAGAATAAGAGAATGGTTGAGGTCAGAGAGAAGCTCTGGTCACCTCTATCCTTCCTGATCAAGCAAGGCCACCTTGAGTGAGCTGCCAAGAGCCATCCACTTTTAACCATCTCCACAGATGGGGACTCAAGAACCTCTCTGGGCCATCGATGCCAGTGCTCAGCCATCCTCACCAATGTTGTCAGTCCTGCCTTTCAGCTTGTGCCCACTGCCTCTCTCACCTCCCTCAGCCTCCTGGTAACACCCCCCAGGCCAGCCCAGGATACCATTAGTTCTTCTTTACCACAGGGACACACGGCTGGCTCAATTTAATCTTGGTGCCCCACCAGGACCATCACAGGCTTTCCTGCAAACACACTTGCCAGCTGGGCAGCCTCCAGCACGTGCTGGTGCTTGGGGTTGTTCCTCCCCAGGTGCAGGACTTTCCACACTTCTTATTGAGTGCCATGAGGTTCCTGCCAGCCCATTGCTCCAGCCTGTCAGGGATTCCCTGGATGGGAGCACAATCCTCTGGTGTACAGCCACTCTTCCCAGCTGGGTGTCACCAGCAAACCTGCTGAGGGTACAGACTGTCCCATCACCCAGATCACTAATGATGCTGAAGAGAACTGGACCCAGTATTGACCCCTGGGGTACAACAGAGGTTCCTGTCCTCCAACTAGACTTCATGTCCCTGATGAGCACCCTCTTCAATCAACCTCACTGTGTGCTCAACCAGCCCACACTCCTGCAAGAGTCTCTATGAGAATCTTGTGGGAGACATTTTCAAAGGCCTTTCTGAAGGGCAGACAGACAATATCCACTGTTTTCATTCATCTGCCATGATTTTTTTTCACAGAAAAAAAAAAAAAAAGCAAGAAAGGAGATGTGCCAATTGCAAGTAGGGATCAAAGATCCTTGAAAACAATTGACAAATCCAGCATCTGATTAAATTTCAAACATTTGTTCTATGAGGACAAGCTGAGGAAAATGCATTTGGTATAGCCTAGAGAAGAAAAAAAAGACTAGCTGACAGAAGTCTTTCAGCACCTGAAAGGTTATCAAGAAAACACAGCCAAGTTCTTCGCTTTGGGCTAACACCTGATCACATGCAGAGATCATACACAGCACAGCTCATTCATTTCCAAAACCTCGTTCACCTATCTGAGTCCTCAAGGTTTTTTCTTTGTTTTGCCAAAGGAACAATGCAATACAAATCTTATTTATCCACTCTACTGCCTCTGGACTGATGGGTCACCACACAGGAGAGGAAACTGCCACAGCAACAAAGGCTTAAAGGGATATTCATCATTTTCTTACCCATAAATCTTCAGACATTCAAACAGACCAGCAGCAAGAGAGTTTGTAATGCATTCATACCATACAATACATTAAGCATCTCCAGTTTCATTAGTCTTAGGCAGAGGTGACAACAACCTGCTTCTTCCCAGCAGCATAAAAGACAGAGAAGAATCCACGGGGAGGAGGGACAGAGCACCATTTTCTATTGTTGACTGAATATAAACAACTGTCTGATTGACACAAAAACCCATCCTCTGACTACATCCATACACTGGAATCTTCTTTTTCAGTGACAGATAAGACCATCACACAATTCTGCAGAGACACAGAAAGCTGAATGGAATCACAGTATCTTGCATATTTCTGAGAAGGAACTGTAAAATTACAATGCCCAATTTCTGCTAAGCCCATATACAAAAATACTACGTGAGCAATGGTTGAATTTCTTATTATTATCTACTCAGAAGGTTCTTTTACAGAAAAGCGGCACTTTAGGAGGTAATTTTCAGGTTTATGTTTGTAAAATGAGCATTTCTATGTGGCAACATCCTTCCAAGAATGTTTAATCAAGTGCTTTCCCTGTAACGTGCCATCAACAACAGCAGCCGAAGCCGAATTCTCTCTGCTGGTGACCTTGCACAATCCATCCTTACTCAGGAAGACTGCAAGGACATGATACAGGAAATCACTGCCAGTTTAACAACCGTATGCAGATTTCTGTGCAACTCATTCAAGTCTAGACAGTCGATTTAAAAAGCCAGTCTGGCTACAGCACTCACGCACTGCACATCACGGGAAAGGTAGAAATCGTCACACTTGCTAATTTTAAGAGTCACAGCTACTCAATACTCCTGCTAATTTTTAAGTTTGCAATACTAACAGGGTTATTTTCTTTTTTCTTTTTTTTTTTTTTTCTTAAACCAATGACTTACATGCATCATATGGAAACGCTAAAGAAGAACAAAATATTAAGAATTTCAAGAAGTGGAGAAACTTCTAACTGTTTCAGAAGAAAGGTAATAAAAGTACCAGTACGTAGCTAGAGACATCCACAGAACTCAGAATCATGATGGTAACACAGGATACATTGCTTATTCAGCTTTAAGAGACTAAAAAACCCATAGAAAACCCCCATACCATAAAAAAAAAAAAAAAAATCAAACCAACCAAACAAAACCCCAAAGAAAATGTCTGCTCTGACAGCAAGATTTAAAAGAAGTCTATTAAAATATACAAAATTCTTCTATATTTTTTGCACTGTCTGAAAATAACAGGTCTGTCAACTGGAAGTGAGTCACGAAATTTTGTCCAGCAAATGTCTTCACCCTCAGTTGTACCGATAGATAAAACATTTAAATAATATTTCAACATATTAAAAATCTGCATAACATTACCATAATATTAGCAAGTTTGTATTAAAAAGAAAGCCTAAATAACTTTTATTAAATTGAGAGTTTATATGAATACACAAGATAGCTGCAGTATGATGCATGTAAACAAGATGAGACAATCCAAGCTGGCAGAGAGCTGTCAAACCAAGCTGTAACCAAGTGATGTTTCCTCTGTCAGGGCTTCCATCCCTCACCTTGGGATTCCTGCAATTGCTCCCTAACCTGCTTTAGTCTAAATGAGCTACGTTTGCAAGACAGAATATTTGAAACATTTAAATTAACCCAGTTCATTTAAAACGAAGGGAGCTGTGCCACAAGCACTGTGGACAAGGGGAGAGCAAGAATGAAGATTCAGGAGGAGTGATTTAATCAGTTAAAATATTGGATTGAGAAACAGGGAAAATATAACTTGAGATGGCTGACAACAATCAACTGTTACCACCCACGATTCTCCACTGTGAGTCAGCTCAGTACAGTTTCTGAAGTCAACATTTTTGTTCATACCTTATTTTAACATACAAATAACCTCTACTCTGTTTGCTTTTCTAGCTCAATGGCAAACAAATAAAGAAATAAATTAAGCACTCAACTTAAAAGCCTCTGAATACTGGAGCAAGACTGATGGCAATAAGCTTGTCAAACATTCCATCCCTACTCATGGATCAATCTTTACACTCTTTGCTAAAATGGTCTCTCTCACATTCGATTATCACCTCACTAATCCTGCCCTTCATGATTCTCATCTTGCTGCCATTCCTCTTTCCCCATCTCAGGCATCAGCTCCTTCTTTTCCACCTTTAGCTCAGCTGGGATGTTTTTCCTCTCACCTTTACAAACATCCTGCTATTAACCAGTAAATTAGTTTCTACTTGCTGCTTCTTTTCCCTCCCTCAACCCGTTTTGCGTGTCCTTGCAGGGTGGCAATCACAAATCCTCCTCCTCTGGCTCATTGTTCAATGTCATGTTTCAAACTCTGTTACTTATTCCCTCCTTTCCCCTCTACCTACTCATCTTTTCCCTCCATCTTCCTGCCATTCACCCCAGGTAGGAATCTTTCCCCCAGCAGCTTCCTATTCCAGCTTCTGTTCCCCTCCTTTCTCATCCTGCAGCTTCTGTAAACATACTCCTGAGTGGAACCAGGCTGGACTGTGCTCCAATTAAAAACCAAGCTTCCAAAATCCACTTGGCCAGGATTTCAATGATTCCTGCTCCTTCCCTTCAGGAATAAAAGAAAAAAAAAAAAAAAAGGTATAACAAGGAGAAGTTAAGCATTTATTTTACACTAGGATTTAGTTTTTAAACAAAAGAAAAAGGTTTTTCAGAGATTGTTATGGAAGTCCTAAAATTTGAAGTCCTTCACTTACCAAACACACGTAAATAATGACTCAATCATAAGTTTAAAAGCTTCTGCAAGAACTCTTAGAATTATTATTTTCCAATTTGTTATATGTACCAATGACTGCTTTTTTATAGCATTCCCATAAAATGGTATAATACCCTAATTCTTAATGAGAAAATGTGTGTGTGGGGGGGGTTACACTTTAAATTACCCTGTATTCTCTAGAACTTTTTTGCTTCTTCTTTTCTACAGTCTTCACTCTTTGTATTTATTCTCCTTACAAAAGTTTGCATCTTGAATCTAAATTCCAACTTCAACCAATTCACAGGATTCTAAGAACTGAGGAAGTTAGTTTCCTTTAAGTATTGGTATCTATCCTATATCTTCCTTTTCCTAAGATTTCTTCTGAATTTGTTAAAGGTCTATTTATGACCCTTAATGAAATTCTTCATTTTTTACCTCTACTACTTTTTTTATTATATACCTTATGTCTTTTTACATGAGCTAAAGTGGTGTTTTCCAATACTGCGCATAAGACGGTTCACCTGAAAATATTATTAAACCAGACTGACTCTTCAAAGCAAAAAAATCCCAAATCACAAAACACCAAACCAACAACCAGCATTCATGAGCTGACACAAACAGCCAGGAGCAGCACATCATAACTTTATGGACTGAATTACTCTTCCTTACAGCAGCACTGAACAAGATGAAAAGTGGCATTAGAAGCCTCCAACCTGCACACTGCAGTTCCCTTCACAGGCAAGAATTCAACCTAAATTCCCCACTGCCTGTAGCCCTCTAACAGTGTATTCTTGGGTACAGAACCACCTAGCTGGAACAGCACGTTTGTGGAGCTCCACATCTGAGTTGGGACACTTAGTCAAAGTTGGGTCTCCCACAGCCAGGGCTGGTGCATTAACCATGCACTGGATAAAAGGGAATTACTTCCTACTCTTCCTCCCTGGCCCCTCCTCTCCCTGTTTTGATCACAACCATTTTCAGGAGCTCTGCACTGAGTTCAAGATATTCCAACATGGCCTGATCTGACTTGACAAAGTTTCTGTCAAAGCATTCAAGGGTTGAGGACAAGTTTTGTACTGTTCCCTTCGCTGCTGCAAGACAACAGAGCTCACATCAGTCCTGAGCAAGATCAGATTTGAGCAGAGGTTTATAGATGCTGCTGAAGCACACTGTTGATTTACTGCTCCAAAATCTAACTATCAAGTATTTTCAACACCATGTGAAATTAAAGTACATATGAAGCTTTAAATAAGTACTAATTTCATAAGAATAATTACAAGCCTACAACCGAGGCCCTGCCAGGCTTCTGGAAGTAGAATTTGGGCAAAACTCTTGGTTCAAACGTAGCCCTGAATCAATTCATTATAACACACACATGTAGATTTTTCCTGGATAGTTCTATTCAAGCAGAGACTGGAACTGACCAATGATTTTAGAAAGTACATTAAAAAAAAAAAAGCTGATCTGGGGAGCTGGGTGGGGATCAAATCATGGCTAGGCTTCGCGAACGAAGATTTGAGAGGGGCTCTACCCACGCTTGCTACAAGCACGCTGATGGCTAAAAAGGGATCAAATAACACTAAGGAAATATCAGCCTTTTTTTTTTGTAATGTAGAAACCCTAGAAACTGCACATTTACTGTTATCAGGCCAAAAAGCCATTAAACCTCAGACAAGTATCCCTTTAGCTTGTCAACAATACAAAACCTCAAACTTTTAATTTGCCTTTATGTGCAATAAACCATAAGAGATGAGAATATGTTTCAAAAACATCTGCACTGGGGATATTTGGAAAAACATAATCATTTCATTCATCTTAGAGCAGCAATGGCAAAATACTAATTAAAATAAAACTCAGCCACTAAGTATGAATGATAGATACCAAAAAAGCTAGAGTTACACCCTTTGTCTGGACAGAACAGCATGGAAGTATTTCAGCAGGTAGTCTTCTCTGAATATAAATGACTCTTTCTGCTGTAAGGTATCTGATAGTGTTCAGTCTTTGCTGAGACCTTCAGGCAAGTCAAGGTGGGGGCAGTCTCAGAAACAGACTGTTAGTGCATCCACCTGCCTCAAGTTTGGGTGCAGACAAGGCTCAGTCTTAGCAATGAGTAATAACTGGCAAAAGAGAACTGAAAATGCTTCGTGACTGGTGGTGAAAGCCCTCTGTAGACAAGGCAGCAGGTGACAAATCTGACACAGCCTTGTGCAGAGATGCAACTTTAGTACAGGTACAACAAGTAGAAAAAAGTTCCAAGGCTGTAGTGCATGAACATTCACAGCAGGAGCAAGGTTGAACGCTGAAAGGGAGGATTTACTGCCAAGTAGTTTGCAAGAAACTCTGGGTTTTTTCCCTCAATACACTAAAAGTTATGCTATGCATATGCTTTAAAAATAACCAAATGAACAAATCCTTTTTTGCCCTCATAGACAGTTATCAGCTTATTATAAAAGTCTCTTGGGTAAGCTTAGGCCAGGCTTCAGAAGTTAATGTACTAATTAAAATAAGGACTTGCAGCAGCTAAGCAAGGTTTTCTCTAATCAGTTTGTTCAAACATTTATTTCAAATCTATTCTACCTTGCAAAAAACAAGTCTGATTTACTTCTACCTGAAGACCCACCAATATGTGAGTAGGTACCAGGCAGCACAATGGTCAGCATTTCCTGCTTTTTCTCTCCACATTCCAGGTGAGAAGCAGCTGAAGGTGTCTAGAATGGAGATCCCACTCCTGAGTCTCAATGCAAACTAGAGATTGAATCAAAGCTCCCTTCCTCATTTTTAGGCTTAAGTGCAACTGAAAGCACTAATGCAACTCTCTGCACATCTCCTGAGATTCAAAATTTTGCTTCCTTTCTTCCCACTGGGAATGCAGAATAAACATAATCCCCTGTAGATCTTGGGTCTTTTCCCTCTGAATACAAAGAGGGTGATTCCCACCTGCCCGTTGTTATGAAAATATTTCTCAACACCAACTGCTATGGCCAAAACTAGAATATATAATCCTTGAAACCCGTGCTATAAAGTATCTAGAAATCATTTTAAATAGCTCACAGATGTCACAGTTCAACTGTACGTCCAGGGTAGCAGCATTTGGGTTTTTTAATGGTTGAGCCACACTTTCAAAATGGATTATTTCCAACTCACTGCTCATTTCATATCTTAAGGAGAAAGGATTCCATTCATAAGGCTAGAAAATTCCATCTTTACAGGCTTGTCCTTTCTGCAAGCATTTGTCCTGAACAAAGCTTTAAAATTCTTACTTTATTATTGAGGGTCTAGTCCAAATGTAACTTCAAATACAAACTGGAGAAAGATTATGCCAAAGTAAAAGAAGGTTTTTTAAAAAATGTATATTTAAACCTGCTAATGACCTCCTCTACACAGGGTTTTTTTCAATCATTCAAGGAAGATGCTGGCCTGGTTCTCAAGAAAATAATTTCTACACATGGGACACTCAAGGGATACATAAATTTGTTTACTATATGATACCCCTGTGCAACAAAGTAGATTCCAAGTATCACACATTCCATTCATCACTAAGGATCACTAAAGGGGAGCCAACACCAATAGCTCCTTCTCCCACTAATATTTTCCAGCACATGACAATCACACATAATCTACTGAGAAGCAGAAAATATTTGCCTGGGAGGTAAAAAAATAAAAAATAATTATATCAACTGTTCTTTCCTTCTAAAGATAAAAACGTGTAATCTTTCTGATAAACTGGTTCAACTGTTGTCATGAAGACACAAGGTTTCCATTGCTCCCTGATTCCTATCCAGGTGAAGATGAAAGTTTTAAGAGTAATTGCTCTGTAGTTGGAAAACTGGCTAAAATCCCTGAAGAGACTGACTCAGTGGGAAACTCATGAAAGGGGTGGGGGGAGAAAGAGATACTCTTTTTAATCCTGATTTTTTTTCCTCAGTCTAGCTTATGCCCCAAAACAATAAGAACATGAACAAAAGTGACAAGGAGGGGGTGACCATACCTGAAGGAACACAGTTTAACAGATTTCTTTCAGAACTTCATTGTATACATTTAATTATGAAATGGAAAAACTTTGATAGTGAACATTTGCACAGAATCTCTTTTCTGGACAAGACTAAAATTAATTTAATCTGCAATATTAATATTGTGAATATTTTCTACTATTTGCTGTCAACTTCCTCTCAAGGAAATAATTCCCATTCTACAGAATTACCAATAGAAACCTGTAAGATTTTCATAGAGTACAAAAACATTATAAGCTGTTTATGTAAACAAACATGGACTAGAATTTAAATAAACTGTTTTCGTCACAGCTATCTGACTATAGTTAGAATTTGCTACTACTAGACAGATTTTCTCGAGAACTTAAATCAAGAAAGCATTTTAACTGATGAAAGAGCATACACACAATTTTAATTAGCAAGTCACCTCCAACACGATACTGAGAAGATGAATATGATTTTTTCTGTCCATTCTGAATAGCACCAAACATTCATAAATACACTGAGAGCTCTGGATACTTGATCAAACACAGCTAGCACTTAGTCAAACGTGAATCTGGACTTAGCACACCTCTGTGTGCTAAGGACGCTGATCAAAAGATTTTTGCATGTCACTAAAGAACAACATACGTTCCAAAGGATTATAAACAGAAAATTTCCAAAAAAATATTTAAGCTGATAGGGTGGAAGATCATATTTATGCTTTCTAGAAGTGAAGGAGAATGGGGTTACAAAATGAAGAATTTTACCAGCCCGTTTACATGTGGATAAATTTAAAAATAATTTAATAAACCCCAACATACAGTGTTGATATAACCTCTTATTTATTAGAAGGGCAGGATCACACCCCTTCGAATGAGCTTACTGGAGTAACTTTTTCCACAGAACACACACTACTGCACAGGACATGTTTCAGACTTCAGAGATAAAGCTTTCTCTTCTCTCTTGTATTTCTGGAAGTCCTTGAACATGGGCAGTAGGCATGTAAGTTTTCATTTCCTGAGATTTCAAGAGTTATCCTGTAAAACAGCATCAGCTTAACAAAAGTAGCAAGGAAAAAAAAACAGCAGCATTTTTTAATCATTTTTTGAGGGCCATCCCTACTTACAGCAAAATCACAGAGATTAGGTAAAGTAGAAAAATGTGAAAAATATAAAAGGTATTTTCTGCTGGTTACAGTATACAGGAAAGACTGGAGCAGGTTTGTATTTATTAGGTATAAAACACACTTGTGTGCAGAAAAACCCTTATTTTTCCAGAAACTGACTGAGTAGGGAAGCACAGTTGCTAAAACAAGAAGATCAAGATCTCATTCTCCCCTGGTGAAATAAGATTAGGTAAACTTTCTTCTTCCACACGTGCTCACAGGGACACAATTCAAGCACAGAGAACTACCTCTCTTCCTTGAATTCTGGGCAGAAGCAGTGAAGCCACAAAACTTCACTTTGTCCATGATGCAGAGGCAAAGTCAACCTGCGAGAAGAAAAGCTCTTTCCCCTACAGCTTTTACAGATATTATGGAAAAACAAACAAACAAACAAACAAAAATTTAAGCTTTATTAAGTACCTGAACTGCCAGCGGGACTTTGAGGAGATAATAATAGAAGAGGTTACCACATACCACCCCCTCCACAGAAAACAAACACAGGTCTCAGCGCTGCAGTCTCAGTTGGCTACAGATACAAAATTAAAACTACAATGACACTTTTTCAAAGGTTCTCCTAACTATGAGGAAAAACTTTTTGTAAGTTTAGTTTTCACAAACTGCTACTGTAGCTCGATTCTGCAGCAAGCCAGTTTTCATGGGAGCAAAATTCTGATTGACAGACATCCTGGAGTCTGCTGGGAGGACAGTGAGTCTGAAGAAAACTAAACTGAGATCTCAGTGTAAGCCAGAACATATAGTGTGAAAAACGAATAAAACTACTGAGAGGAAAAAAAAAAAAAAAAAAAAAAAAGGAAGGAAAAGCAGGCGAAAAAATCCAGAGTGAAGATTTGACAGAGCTACTGAGGAGCTTCTTATTATGAAAGAAATGCTGAAAGAAGGAAAACTGGTAAAGAAACCCTTAAAAAACATTAAGGGGTATTGACGCTCAAACTGGAAGTAAAAAGCTGGTACTGAAGAGACTGGCAAACCCCCAAGCTGTTCTATATTCATTAACAAACCAACACAATATACTGCCTTTTTCCTAGTAAACACAGTAACAGGAGTGTGACTTACAAATTTTTAACAACCAAAATGAGAGCAAGAGGTGTGGGAAGTTTGCTTATTAACTACAGCTGTATCTGAAGATGAAACAAGGAAGAATACAAGACACTTCTGCTTAGAGAAACTCCCCAATGTATTCTAAGAGAAATAAACACAGGACAAACACAGCTATTTTCTTTACTGATACAGCCTTTACAAAACAAACTCTTCTAACAGCAGTCAGCCGAGAAGTCCAGCCAAAGTTTGTCTTTTTAAGAACACAAATGAAAATGCAGGATCAAACAGCAGCTCAGGATAAATTTCATCGAGAAACTAGAGATGGCAGCAAAGTCTCAAGCTAGCAACTGAGAGCAAGAGAAAAAGTTAAATGAAAAGGAAAGTTTTGAATAATTCTTATAGGTCTGTCCAAATAGTAAACTTTGCAAGTCTGATTTTTTTTTTCTTTTTTTAAACAGTGCCAAAAAAAGGAAATCCATTACTATGAACAGGTATAAACCACAGTAAGGTTATATTTTTATATGCAAAAATTTCACAGAGCAATTTTTAGCACATACGAGAAAAAGAATTTTAAAACATCTTTAAACAAAACATTCATGTTCAAAATCTAGCAAGCATCAATATTCTCAAGAAGTTACCGCTGATTTCCGAATGTTCCAGCCAGGTATGTGAAACCACATTGCAGGAAGATATTTTTCACAGGCTTTTCCTTGGCTTTGCAACTGTAACAAATACTGAAGAGCTGGGTATAGGCTCGATTTTAGGAGGAGAATTTCAGACTGCTAGTTTTCTGCAACACTTTAAAACTTTTAAAAATACATTACCAATATAGGTTACATTATCAATATAGGAAACTATATCGTATTCTGAAACACAAGAAATATTCAGGGAATTGCATCCCTGAGAGTAATCTAAAATTCTACACATCCAAGTTTGCTGTTTAATTCTAAAGCTGAAGGATCCTGCTGCACTGAAAAGCACTGTCCAAAGAGCAGTGAAACCACAGTCTCTCACGAGTGTGGAGAATCCCAAACCAACAGTTCTGCTGTGTATTTTGCCTTGCTATTACCTGGGACATGTTCTCAGAACAAACCTGTCAGTCCATGCCCTGGGCAGCAACTGCTGCTACTCAGCAGAATCATTCCAAAATCAGGAGGCACATATTCCAATCCTTCCCCTAACACACAATGCCAACAAAAGCCCTTCACCAGGCTAGAAGAGATGGGAAACTGAGGTATTCTTACCACTCTCAGCTCATGTTTTATGGAATTATTTAATATTCACCAGACCACCAAGCAGGGAAATGAGGCATCTGTGATGACCATACTCACTAAGCAAAAAGAAGAAATCCAATTCCCAGTCCCTGTACTGAGAAAACTTTAAGTGTTTCATACACACAACATAAGGAAAACAACTCTACAGTCAGCAATCTGTTTGAAAACGTCCCTAACCAGCACAGCACACAGACAACTCAAACTTTTGAAAACTTCAAACAACTAAGAAACTAAGAATCCAAGAAAGAAGATTCATCTGCAAGAGTTGAGGAAGTATCCTGTCTCAGTGGCAGCTATGAAGTTTTGAATACTTTGCAATTGCAAGTGGCTGCAGCTGATAAAAAAAAATTGACACACTTGAGATCTAAGATTAGAGAAAGAACTTCTGATATTTTAAGCACCCTGTTTACATTATGCTTTTAAAGATAATTGAACCTTAAGGGTTGAACATCCGAGAATCCCAGCCAACAGATAACCACATTCTCCAAAGAGGAAAAAGTAAAAAAAAATAATCTAATAGTTCTAACTGAGCAAAACAGTTCTGTCTGACCTTCAGTTTTGAAAGCCCCTTTTGTTACTTCATCTCTTTAGTGCTTGAAGCTCTGAAATTAAGATGCTTGCAGGGACAGACTACGGAAGAGGTTACCTCTAGTTTGGAGGACTAGAAAGGAAAACAGTGTTTTTAGTAGGCAGAAGTAGGTACTTTTCAATCTAAACTTGATCTAGATGCACTAACACAGAATTTTTCCTAAAACAAACAAACAAACAAAAAACCCAACCAAAACAAAAATACCAACAAAACAAATAGAAAAAAGGCAAATACTTTAATTGAAACAAGTTCTTGATCAATACAATACATTTTACATTTAGGTCTACAGCTAAACAAGACCTGAAAATAAGAAGTTCAGGAAAATTATGCTTTTGAATTTCTTGAACGTTCCTAAGTGTGCTATCAGAGCTTTTGCACACAGTCACACCAGAACCAGAAGTAAAAGATCTGGTTTCTATAAAATCAGAATTACTCACAAACACTAAGCATGCTTGGTGTTCAGAGTACATCCAACTGCTGGAGGTACTCTGGATTTTGTTATAAAGGACCCAACAAGACCCATGCACATTTGAAGAGCATCTAATCAGGCCATGAGCTAACATGCTTCAAAGAGTTAATTCAAATAGTCAAAAAATAAAAATCCCAGATTTAGCTGCCTTCCTTACTTTAATTTGACTACACTGTGCAGCCAATAAAAACCCTGAATGAGGTGAGGTCCTGACGTAAAGTTAGTGCTTGGTTTTAATTATGGGAAATGCCTATGTGTATAGGAAGAAGGAAGAAACAAACTATGAACCTAAACTGTGCTTTGTGTGTGTGTGTAAATAACTGTATGTTAATTCAAAACTTTTTTTCCTTAAAAAAAAAAAAAAAAAAGGAAAAAATAAAAAACAACCTCTTTCCTTTTTTTCTTGCCCTTTCCTTCTTTCCCTTACCATTGTCTGGATCACTTGGGGCATGGAAACACATAAAGAGAGCAACAGTTCCTTCTTTCAGCAGCAGAAACTTAATTCATCTCCCATCACAAAGCCCTCACATACTCCTACTACCATATTTACAGATGCTACAGACCAGCTACAGCTCGGTACGGCTCTCCTTCAGGAATCACAACATACCTAAAGAGGCTGCAGGATTGTGGAGATGCAGGATTTCACCTCAGTCCCAGCCTGGTTCCCCACTCTACATGCAGCCAGATCAGCACAGACCAGACAGGTGTTTTCTCTATATGCATCTGAACTCAACCTGTCTGGTCCTGATAGGTTCAAGTCAACCCTGGAAAACAGCAAGAACTCCACAAAGATCTGCTCTGTTCCAGAAAAAGTTACTAGTTCAGATCACTGTTGATGCAGGAAAGATTCTATCCCTGAAATATACGATTCCATAATTTTTTGTAATCTTCACAGGCTTCCCTCACCCCCACCTTCTATATCATCTTTTCCTAACCAGTGAGAGGGGTGTGGAGGAGCTGACAACTCCATTTTTTGCAACAGCTGGAGGATTTCCCTGGAGCAGGGTGGGAGCAAAGCAGTAGGAGACCCTTTTGGCCAGCAATTCTAAGCAAGAGCATCAAGAACCCAGCCAAAGGTTTTACTTGAAGATCCTCTGCCCAGAAAAAAACTGGGAGAACAAAGAAGATAGAGGAACATGCCTAAGTTCTGCTCAGATGGCCAGAACAAGTTTAATTTTCTTTTAGAAGAAATACTAAGTTCGTTTTTGGTTTTGGTTCTTGTTTGTTTGGGGTTTTTTTAAGATAATACCTCTAACACTGAGACAATGAATACTTAAGGCACAAAAGTAAAATGTTTTCTTTACAGACCCATCGAGAGGAAGATTTCATGAAGTTCTGAATATCTTAAAGTACCTGGGAAGCCTCAACTTCACTATAGCTAAGATGTTTTTCCTTACCCCTAGAGATCTCTGGATCAAAAATTTCCAAACGTGAACTACCTTCCAAACTCTGGTAACTGAATTTAAATGAAGTCACGAGTTACCAAAGAATCATGTGTTCCCTAAGAAAGGCATACTTTAAAATTCTAAGGGTTTCTCAATCTCAACTGCAGCAGAACTGACACTTTGATGAGATAAAACTAGTTTTGCAACTTAGCTTAAAGTGCTTCCTAAACAGCTGAATTGAACAGAACACATTTTGAACCAGTGTAAATGCCTATACAGGACTTATACCTCACCTTTTACTTCTAAAATCTTTCGTTCAGAAGCAAGCTTTTACTTTCTTGATTCATATATCCTAGGAAATTTACTCTATATTAAATACTAGAAATAACTGCTTATGTCTGCACTACCCAGAAAAGAAAATGAGGGTGTTAGTTAAAAATGAAAAGCTATTAAATGTGCCACTGGGTAGCCACAGAAACAGGTGAAAGATCCAAGTGAAAAACCTATTTAACCAAATGCTATTTAGAATCCCTAGTGGAAGGCAAATGCTTCTGTCTTCTGAGAATACATTAGGAAATAGTCCTTTTAGTCATAAATTTATTCTGTAACAGTTTGCCAATAATTTTTCTGAAAAGACACCTTTGCTTCTCATACAAACTCAAGTGAAAAAAGGAAACCTTTACTATAACGCAACAGTGTCAAGCTCCAAAATAATTTGAACCTTATTTCACTGTTTTCAACTCAGAAAAATATACTGGTAAGAGGGGGCTTAAATACAGAGTAACACAACTGTAACTGGCTGTGTGCTGCTGCTTCTGACACCGGGACCGACAGGCACCTCCCAAGAACACTGGAACTCACTCGGAATACAGCAGGAGTTTATGAAGGGGAGTTCCTAACCTGACACACTACAACACAGTTCAGTTTACAGCTGTGCTGAAGCCAAGGTGTTCTCTCCTCATGCTTTGGATGCTTTATCAAGGTAGCATCTTACATGCTTATCTGATGTACACAAACAAAAGGGTTTCTTGGGGTTTTTTGGTGGGAATAGCTGAGTAGTACACTCAAGTATCTCAAGAGAGAAGTCTAATTTTTATAGCAAGTAGGGATGAAAATTTTGGCCATGTGTGTAATACATTCTTATTTATGCTACATATTAAAAGAAAAAAAGTACCCCCTCCTGTAAAAAGAACAGTTGATGAGAGTTATTTTTACCAACTCCACAATTTGGCACAGAATACCTACTTATAACATCCAGTTCTGGAGTCACCATTCTTTAGATGACACATTGAATATGACTGCAAGTTTCTGAAAAGTGATCTTTGGAAACATCATATTAGGGTTAATATTGCTTGGCTGCCTTTCATCGTAATGACATTTGTATAAAAGATAATAAAAAAGGCCACTATATCAGACAAAGGGCCAAGTAGGTGAGTGGCTGTTGACATAAAATACGTGTCAGTTTTCTTTCCCTAATCTATTTCTTTATCCTGAAGCATTTCATCCTGAGCATTGTGTTTGAATTGAAATGATCATCAGGTATCACTTGGGTCCTGAAGCCTAGCCCCTGTTCTTGAAGGCAACAAAGTTTCATACTTCAATAAAAAGATCAAATTCCTAACTTAGCAAATCTTCAAGACAAGGCCTCTTTTTTTATCCCGCAACTTCTCACAGACAGGTGCTCCAGAAACTCAGTAGTAAATTGGTCCAAAATCATCTAATTTTCAGCCTAAAATTACACAGGACTGGTCTGCTCACATTTGCTCATTTGCACTTACCTTCCAGGGCTTCCTTCTCTTCGATGTTTAAGCACATAAACATATTTGCAAACCCCTTGCACAATCTTTCTCCATTTGTATTTTCCTAAATCAAGTTCCTTCAAACCCCCCCCTCTGAAGTGAACCTCAGCTTCCCAATCATTACAACTGTCTTGTTCACACCATAAGAATCACAGAATCGTTTAGGTTGGGGAAAAAACTCCAAGATCATCGAGTCCAGCCTTTGACTGATCACCACCTTGTCAACTCGACCATGGCACTGAGGGTCACATCCAGTCACTTCATGAACAGCTCCAGGGATGGTGACTCCACCACGTCCCTGGGCAGTTCATCCAACACTTAACAACCCTTTCTGTAAAGGAATTCTTCCTGAACAAGGATGCACACAAGAGAGCAGATGCTTATCAAAACAAAACTGAAAAGGCAACACTTTCTACAAATAGAGAGCACTGATTAAACTGTTGTACTCTGCAACCAGCTATATTAATTCTACTCCATGTTCAGCTACTTCTCTTAAGTAGGTAGAACCTCTTAAGTAGAAACAGGTCATTAATACAGCTAAAATCCACAGCAGAATATCCTTATAGCTAAGGATATATTCTAGCAGCTATACACTACAAATTACCTTTGCTACTTTCCTGTAGCAATGCACATTATGACCTCATGCTTAAGTCAAATATTCATTATAATCTGTTACTCTTAAACACTGTAAACAAACAGCTGAGAATGTTTTATTACTATACCAGTATTTCAAACAGCACTAAAAAACTCAATAGATAAACTAGACAAATCACTTTCCATATCCCTCTCCCCACTTCACAAACAGTGAGTACATAGTATAGTTGTTTCACATTTTCATGTGGTTTGTCAAAATTATACCCATCAGTTACTTGCATCTGTAAATGCATTACATTTACAAGAAATGCAAAATTTCAACAGTGTATTAGAGAAAAGGTACATTTGAGAGTCAACAGCATTCTCACTCCTGCAAGTGAAAAGGAGGCAATAATGGAAAACAATACCACTGAAACCATAAAAATACCTCTAGGTAGTTTCATTATCACAATACTTACGTTATTAAAATATTTAAGTATTTCTTGGACAAGGAAGCCATGAGCTCTGTCCTCCCTTTCCTGAACACTTCCAGACTGGGGCACAAATCTAAAGCACCTCCAAGACCAGAAAATAGTTTAGGATGGAATTGTAACCACCATCCTCTCATCTGACTTCAATGGGATACAAGCCCTCATACTTTAATGCAAAATTCCTCTGTTCCACTTCTGCCAGAAGGCTTTGCATCCTCCCCTCACACCTCCTGCAGTGTTGCAGCAGTGCTGACAGTCTGGAGAGAGAAGGGAAGAACACCTGTAGGCTCTAGGAACTTTAACTACTCTTTCCTAGGTGGAAGAGTCCAAGCAGAGAGATTCATCCCGACACAGGGGAGGGAGGGATGAAAACAAACTGAAATCCTCACGTGTGCAGTGCAGAAGAGGATTAGCCTGAACCAAGCAGAGAACATCCTGAGAGTTATGATGGCATTAGCACCAAACATCACGTTATACTTTGGCACCAGAAATGCCAAAAACTGCACTGCTACACACAATGATTGTACATACGGTGCACAAATGGGAGACAAAATTACAAAAATTTACATTTTCAGTGATTATCAGTATCACAGAATCACTGAATGGGTCAGGCTGGAAAGGACCACAGTGGGTCATCAACCTCCCTGCTCAAGCAGGATCATCCCAGAGCACATGGCACAGGAATGTGTCCAGACAGGTCTGGAATATCTCCAGCGACGGAGACTCCATAGCCTCTCTGGGCAACCTGCTCCAGTGAACGGTAAAGAAGTTGTTCCTTGTGTTCAGGTGGAACTTTCCGTGTGCAGCAGTTTCTGCCTGTTGACTCTTGTCCTATTACTGGGCACCCCTGAGCAGAGCCTGGTCCATGCTCTGACCCCTCCCTGCAGACATTGACAGACACTGATGAGGTTCCCCTCTCAGTCATCTCTCCTCCAGGCTGAACAGGCCCAGCTCCCTCAGCCTTTCCTCATTACTGAGGTGCTCCAGTCCCCTGATCATCTTGGTCACCCTCCACTGGACCTGCTCCAGGAGCTCCATGTCTCTCTTGTCCTGAGGAGCCCAGAAATGGACACAGCACTCCAGGTGATCCTCACCAGGGCTGAGCAGAGGGTAAGGATCACCTCCCTGACCTGCTGGCAATGCTCTTTCCTAAAGCTCCCCAGGACTAATGATTTCAGTTATGACCAAAGCACTTTTAAACACAAATAAACTTTCGTCAACTTTATCTCACTGTATTTACAACTTAAAAATCTGGAGAAATTTTTAAGCAACCTCCAATCCAAAGCTCAAACAATCTTTCTGGTTCTCCTCTAATGCTAACATCGGCCAACATGAATCTTAAAAGGTACAGAAACACTATGCAAAATAAAGTCCTTGCAAAACAAGGACTCTATGACAAAAGCCTTGCTTCAGTTTTCTAGATTCAACATCTACTAAAGACGAGTATTCCCTCTTTGGCATAAAGGAAACTACTGATGCATCTATGTGGAGCTCCTGTGATAAACTCAGAACAGCTTTCACCTCAGATGAACACCCAAGATGTCCCAACTTTACACCTACTATGTTTTATAAACTACTCAGTGCATTCTGAATGAAAATTTTAATAAAAAATAAAGTAGTACACTTTTAGCACAATTATCTGGGAGCTGTCTATCAAACACATGGTCTGGTCCACATAATAACAGGCTTAAATATTTTAGGTTGTGTACTTTTCAACCAATACACAGGGAGAATCTCTTCAAAGGATCCTGGAAGCAAGTGATGAAAAAAACACCACACCTGTATTTTTCATCACTTATTAGTTACCCAGAGATATGTTCACACATTTTTGAAGGTTAATATAGAAATCTCCAATTTACTTCTTACTTTAAGTATATTTGTGTCAGCCAAGTGTGAAGACAAGACAGTAACCTAAAACAACACATCCGGTAAAGTAAAACTATGTGACTGAAGTTAGTGTCATAAATGCCACTTTCAAAGTTCAACAAAAATTGGGATTATTATTCTAATTTACATCTCCAAACAACTTTCAGTGATGGAAAAGTATACTGAAAATACATGCAGAATAAGATTTCCCTTAACTTTTTTTTCCCAAGGAAACATGAACTAGAATTTCTCTCTATCCCTTGTGGTCTTTCTTTCCACCTGCACCCATTCAAAATGAAAAATGCATACTTGCAGGACTTAAACACATTAAATGTCACATAATAAACAGTTTATCACTATCACTCCAATCAATTCTTTCATATACTATTGCCCTGTAATTCCACACTCCAGCTCACCAGAAGTTATTATTGCTGCGTTTACACAAAGTCAGTTTTATCAGTTTATTGTACTTAGAAGTGCTTAAAGTTTATCCTAAATATCAGAATATGACTCAACAAATTGGACTGTATACTGTCCTGTAAGAAACTGTCTCTTGATTTCTCTAGTAAATTGTATGGGAACTTTGACTAAACACTCATTTCATAGGCAAAGATCTCTTTCCCACACCCTTCATGAAAATATCTTTTACTACCCTTAGTGACAGGGGTAACTACCTACGTAGGAGAGACAAATTACATGTTTTAATATTCTATGTGTCCAAAATGCAAATCGGGGCCAGATGTGCTATTTGTGAGAACTAAATCACTGTATCAATCAATAACAAATCACAGGAGTGTGCAGGTATTTAGTGGATGTTTCACTGAGAGGTGTTTGGTAAGATGCAGACATAGCAATTCCAAGCAGATTTACAGCAGTTTTCCCCAAGTTTCTTATAGACAGGCAAGGTGGTACCCAAAATCTGCGAGCTAAACAAAGATGCCGCATCGCTGGTTCCCTGGAATTCACCTGTGTACTGCTGTAAAGAAACAGGGACACTACTCATACAACTGCATGTTTATTTTAAATGTTTTTTGAAGAGGACCGACAAAACATCTGTGTGGAAAAGCCTGAGCAACCACAACCAGCTATCAGCCCTTCACACCATCACTGCTGCTATTTTCGGTGATCCACCCTGTTTTTGCTACAGTGCTCTTGGCATCATCACGTCACTGTGATTCAATATTTATCTGTTAGATCTAGTTACATCACAACACTACCCATACTACCTAAATCTCATGTGGAACTTCTGTGGCTCATACCCAACCCACCCGTTTTGAGCTCCCCCTTGGAAATTCGCCAGCCGCAGAAAACAAAAAGTCGTTGGAGATGTGCAAACATCTGGACCTCTGTGAATCAGCCACTCTCTGAAAGGGTGTGCGGTCATGCACAAGCACTGCACCTTCCTCCTAATGGCAATTGGGTATGAATAGAACCGTGTGTGAACTGCAGTGGTTAGCATAAAACCACTTGTGAAGGGAGTGTGCCAAAAATTGTCTTCAAAACACACCTTTAATAACAGAGGTTTGCTTCCACAGGAGCTCCTCCCCAGTATCAAGCTAGAGCAGTCGTTTACCTTTTGTGATGGCAAAACAAGGCCCTTTAAGCTTAATATTTTTAAAAGTTGTGTTGAGAGCAAGGTGGTAACGCCTTGTGAAACAAGAGAACTGAGTGCTGAAACTTCTGCTGACAACAAAGCCACCTGCTATGTCCAAGACTAGCATTTTAGTATAATCCTGAAGAAAGATTAATTCTAGAATATTTTTAGCCCTAGCTTTGAAAGTAGACAGCACTCCATATAAACTGAAAAGCAGAGTGGTGAAGTGTGGGCAAGCAAATACATGCAGGAAAAATTCTCTGTTTATAATAAAAACACAGCTAACAATTATTCTCATAAAATCCATTGTCATGAAGAAAAAACTCTGAGCACACTGAACAGTGTCACTACTAAGGCTTCCACAGCAATCTCAGCTTCAGAATCAGAAGCACACAGAAAATTTGGCAGTCGCTACATCCTTTTGCAACACAAGCACAACTACAGAAAATACGTGAAAGATGATGAATGAATAAATAAAAAAAGGATTTCAAAACTGAGCAGTCACAAAAAAAACGGGGGGAGGGAGGAGGGGGAAATGGAGTTCAGGTTTATTTCTTTATCATCATCTGATTTGAGGGAGTCTCTGCATTTTCTTGCTGACTTGAATTGTCATTTCTATCCAACAGCGATAACCCGAAAGAGGCAGCTGGGGAACGCCAGCCACTGCCTCAACTCCCAGGTTGGATACAAGCCTCGAGCATCGGTTTAACAGCAGTTGCATAATAAGACTCAAAAGGCCAAGCACTCCTCCTGCCTTGTACATCTCCATTTCCACACGGATGAGAGTGATGGATCTGGACGAAAACCGAGCACTACCCGAGCGCCACTACCAAGCTGGTTATTATGCAGCAAGGAAGAGGCAGAACCCAACACCTGGCGCACAAATATGCAGACACCCAGCGTATAGGTGGATCTACCGCCAGCGATCTTCCCTCTCTCCCTTCCCCAACAGGCAATCCTTGATGGGTGTGCCAAGAATGGGATATCGGGGGGAGGGGGGGTGGGGTGGGGAGGAGAAGAAAAGGGGTGGGAAGTGGTTGCCGCTTGCTGCAGCCAGAGCGATGGCGAGGTGGTTAATCATGGTGGCTGAGGAAACATGGGGTCACTTCTTCTCCCCCCTTCCGCCTCCCCGTGGGCACCGGCCACGGGGGGAACCCGCGCCCTGCACGGCTCAGGTGGGTCCCGGGCGGAGCATCCCCGGCGCCCGGCGCGGGCGGGGGGCACCGGGCACCGCTCCCGCCGCCCCGCCCTGCCCTGCCCGCTCCCCGCCGCACTCACTTGCCGATCACCTCGCACAGCTCGTACACGTCCTCGAACAGCACGTCGTCGTCGGCCATGGTCCGGGCGGGGGGGCTCAGCCCGCGGGGGGACGCCCGGCTCCCCCGCCGCTCAGCGCCCACCGCCACCGCGGTAAATCCCGGCCGCTCCCAGCGCCGCCCGCCCGCGCGGGGCTCCGGGACTCCCCGCTCCCGATCCCGGTCCTGCCGCTCCCGCTCCTCCTCCCGCGGCCGCCGCCGCTCCCCGCGCGTGTCGCACCCCCCGCCTCCCGCCCCCTCCCTGCCGCTCCGGGCGGCTCCGGCTCAGCGGGGCGGCGCGGGAGCCATGGAGGGGCTCGGGGCGGGCGGCACCGCCGGGGCGCTCCCTCGCCGGGCGCGCGTTCCCGGGCGGGCGGGCGGGCGGATAATAGTGGGAGGGGGGAAGGGCGGAGAGGAGGTGGGGGGAGTCCAGGCGCGGCCGCCGATTCCGCTCCCGGGCGCGGGGAGGAGGAGGAGGAGGCGGAGAGGCGGCGGCGGTCGCGACAGGCGGTCGCGATAGGCGCTGTCGGTAGCGGAAGGCGGGCGGGCGCGCGCGCGCTCCCGGCGCCGCCGTCACGCAAAGCCCGTCACGAACCGGGGGAGCGGAGGGCGGGAGGCGGGCGGCGCTCGGGGGCGCGCGCGCACGCGCGCGGGGGGCCACGCCCCCTCAGCGCCCGCTCGAGGGGTCCGGGGAGGAGGGAGAGGAGGGGGGAGCGGGAGCGCGCGCAGGCGCGCGGCGCGGTGACGTCATGGGCGCGGGGAGGGAGTGTGACGTCATGGGCGCGGGGAGGGGGTCGGGGCCGGGCTGGGCGCGGACACGGAGCGCCCTTGTGGTCGCTTGTGTCGCCCCTTATCGCCCTCCTATCGCGCTTCTGTCGCTTATATCGCCCCTCATCGCCCCCGGCAGAGGGACCCGGATCTGCCCCCGGAGCGCAGGAAGGGGCCGCGCAGGTGAGGGAGCGGCGCTCCCGCGTGCGGCAATAAAGAACCGTCTGTGCGAACCGGGCTTGCGAGAGCTTTGTGTATTTATGTATTTATTCGTTTATTTCGTTTTCCAACGGAGCGTTAAGTATTTTTCCGCGGCACGATTTGAACCCTCTTGGTTATTAGGAAAAAGCATCGTCCCTAACAGCGGTGTGTTAACCTTTCGGGAGTGCTCTCAGTGCGCTCTTCCAGTCGTGCCAGTCACTGGTGGCCGTCCTTCCTCAAGAGACACTTAAAAGCGGTGCCTGAGACACCAGGTGGGTCTTAGGACACTGAAGTACTCGCCTGATACATCGTGTTCCCGGGTTTTTAACGTGTTGCACAGAGACTTATATACGAAAGTTGCAAGTTCCACGCGTCCCGTTTTCCAAGTTTTGAATTAGATGGTTTGTGGGAGACAGCAAAAGCTCTTTTGGAGGAATTAGTCAGGAACTGTTCCCGTTAACGAAAGTATTTATTTCTGTCAAAGAGCTTTAGCACACATGCAACTTCTTAAAACTCGTTAATGTGGGTAAATTATACAGTTGTTCCCCACACAGAGAAAAAAAACTGTCAAAGCAGAATTGCCTGATGAAATGGTTTAAAGGGTGGCTTTAAAATGCAGAGCTGACAACACTTCACCCAGAACACCTTGTTCCTCTCTTCAGATGAATTTAAAAGAAAAAATAATAAAGAAAATCAGTGACAATAGTTACATCTACCTCCTTCACAGTGGTAGCATACAGGGTGAGAGACATTCCTTGTGGGTCTGTGGCTCCATGACAATAAAAATCTTTAAAAAATGTTTAATCGCTATCTGCTATTTGGAATGCAACCAAAAACCCAGTGCATTTAAATTGTTCTCTAAATTTCACACAACTAAACACGTAGGCAACCATTTCTTCCTTTTTGCAGGGCCACAAAGCTGAGTCCTACACAGGCCACGTAATAGGAAGTTTTAGAATGTGAGTGTTCACTTATGTTTCAAAATGAAATTGTTGTCTGAAGAGCCATAAAAAAGGTTAACAAGAAAAAACAATACAAAAATGCACAAGGAAGAAAAACACAATTAAGGAATCCCTTCCTGAGCTGAGGCCAGTGCTTTTCCTGCTCCAGCAGCAGCACCTGATGGAGGTCTCACCTTCCTCTGTTTTCCAAGTGCTTGGACTCACACTAGGCCGTGTCACCCGGGTGAGAGAGGTTAAGCTGAAAACAAGGAATACCAAGCATAAGATATGGGGGGCTTTGGGCCAAAATATTGTAATAGAGAAAATGCTTCAAGAACTTTGGAGGGCAGTGGGATTCATTTTGGGATGATGCAGCAGATAAACATGGTTTTCTGCTAAAAGACAAGGTCTTGGGGTTGTGGAAAAGTGGTTTGTTGGAAGACACTGAACAAAAATCCCCAGTTCTGGAGCAAAGAATACACCTGTTAGAGCAGCCATAGCATTCATTAGGCTCACAGAAGGCAAGGTGAGCCTATCAAAGCCTGCAACTTCAGTTGTCCACATTCACTACAGGAGGAGAGCAAAAAATGGGTGCAGCTTACCGCTTGAGTTGCATGAGAAGAATCTGTCTGAACTAGGATTTGTGTGCAGATCTGGATCATAAAAAGTTGCAGACTGAACCAGCAAATGCAGCAAGGATACCACTGCATCAGCAATTACTAGAACAATTGAGAATGGGGCTGTAACTCAGTTTCAGATTGAATGGGCTCACGAAAGGATGAGCATTAGTTTGCCAGCAGCCAAGACCCAATACCATGACAATGCAAGCAAAGCATTTACAGGTGTGTTTGTGAATTTCAGCTACAAATTTAAAAGTAGTCATTTCCTTTCGTAGGGATGCATTCTTGATTTTCACCCATGTATCCAGTACGTCTCCTTATAGATCCTGAGTTTAATTTAAAAGTGTGAGGTTTAATTCTGAAATACACACATCTAACATCTTATCAAAAAGTATGTAACAATAATGTTTGGCATATGGGCAGTAGAAACTTTGCTCTTGAGACCTGGAATGATTTACTGTCAAGGGTAATGGTTTGTCTTAAAACAGATCAGGGCATCAGTTGTTTCAAAGCTGGGAGAGGGACTTCTTCGTCAGGAAAGAGAAGAAAAGGACACTGATAATTCACAGGGAGGAAATGCCCTACAGTCCCTGGTAGCCTTCCCCAAACCATTGCACTGAACAAATTCTTAACATCGAGGTTAAGGTGATGTATTTTTACTTTAACCACTACTGTTTCATTCAAAAGTTTATTTTCACGTCCTAAGGGGTGTGAGTTTGGGCACCAAAACCCATTTCTTATAATCTTATGAGGGTTTCAAGTTTCATTTGCCTGGTCTTCTCAGGGTATGCACAGACTGTGTGCGCAGTATTGGTGAACCACAGGGCAGGTAAGTTGTTCAGAGGCTGGTTTTGGTAATCAGTTATCAGTTACATCCTAAGAGCCTTTACAGTGTTTTCATTTAAAAGTTTGACGTTAAAGGTACATGATGATCATGAACAAGAAATTTTCATGGTTTGACAGCATTTTGTTATCCAAAAGATGTAGGAAGCACCAAAACCTGTTCCTCGGATTCCAAGTATAACAGGGTCGTGGGTACTTCAGTTTGTAACCCAGGTTTTACTTCACTTCCCCTTTCAAAGTTTGAGGATGATACTTGACAATGAAGGTGAGTATGAACTGCTAGTATTTTGTGAGAGAGGATATTGGAGGTCTACCAGATTTCTGACAAACTGCCATACTGTCTAGGTGTGCAAGTTCTATGAACTGAAAATAGTTCCTATTTTTGGGCAATAGACAGTGTATTGTGGTTGCAGGGAAAAGATACAACGTTTTGATCATGGCAGGCACAGACATTTTCAATCCTTGCAAAAACTGTCAGTCAAAAGAACCCCAAAAAGTCGCCAGCTAACCCTGGGTAAGTCTGGCTGACACCTTGCAAAAGTCTATAATTAAATCATCTTGGAAATCTACTGTGTGGCAGGGCAGGCTGCAGCTGCAGAGCTCAGGTGTAGCACACAAGCCCTGCCACACCATAATTAAGGAGGCCAGGTTTCCCACGAGTGCATGTCTTAACAGGTGACTGATGTTTGTCTAGGAAGATAAATCTCCAACTGCATTTTTTTTCCTTAGTGGAGTTGTTTTTAAGTTCCTTCACGGTGTCAGTTCTCCACTGCTCAGTGAGATGGAGGCTTTCACTGCCACCTTTCCCTCTCTGAAGACACCATCAGGTCTCTTTTCTGCAGCCGCTCATTTTCAAAGAGCAGTTGGAGATTATCTCTGGGATCTGTACCTTGCCCCCCTCTAATTCCATTGAAATTGACTGCCAGGTTCAAAAGTTCCTGGGAAAGCTGCATGCATATGGGAACATGGGAAAGCCTAAACCTCATTTCCTTGTGCAACTGGGTAAGAGCTGACTCTTTTGAATGAGGAGTTCTTTTTCACTGCCCTTCAGACATGGTGACCACATCCCCTTTGTCAGACGCCTGGCTCACACCGACCCAAACACCTGGTTGGGAGAGAGTGCCAGGGCAAGTCAGGTCTTGGTCAAGGAACGCTAAGGGGAAAATTCAAATTTCTCATCTAATCAGACTGTGGTCATAATTAAACATAAATTACAGTAACACTACTTGAAGATGGGTAGTAAACTAAACCAAAGCTGAGTCTAATACTGCCAAAGAAGCTCGTGGTCACCCTTCGAAATCAATTTCCAAAGGTGAAACAGTCCCAGGTCAGTATAGCTGACAACATCAAAAGAGAAGGGAAAGCTTTAAAATTACACAAACCCTTATTTATTGGAATTTCTTTAGTTATTCCTTACCATTCTGGTGAATTGTCCCTTGTGTACCATGTGCTTGTGAACAATCTTGATTGGATTACTGGAGATGCTTATTTCTTTTCTCCCCAGTTGCAGCTTTTCCTCATTGATGAGTATGGATTAAATTACAAGAATTGTGGAGGAAATCTTTCCATGATGCTTTTATTGAAACTTTCTTAAATTAAAAATATCTTAGAGGGGATAAAACCAGGTAATAAAAGCACCTCAAACCAACATAAATCTGCAACTGTATGCTACAGTCATACACCTCTATGGAGAAAAATAATTAAAAATCGCATTTTAAGGACAATATCAAAATGCTGTGTGCTAACACAAACAAAAAACCCAATGACCTTTATATTTTCATTTCATGTCTTGCCTTCTTGCATATCTCAAAGACCTTCTATCTTTTGTATGAGAGTATTAAGGTCTTTGGAGCAGACTGGTGCCACCCTAATATTTTTAAACTCTGGAAGGGCCCCACAAAGCTGAGTAAGTGCTCAGAGAAGCTTTGGGGTAGATAAATGGCGAGGAATGCTGCATCATGAGAAAATCCTCATCTACACCATCCCTGCCTGATGCTGAACTTAAGACTGGCAGTTGCAGCTTTGAAAAAGACTCCTCAGACTCATCCAGGCAGTTTTCTGAAACCACTGCTGCAGGGTGCAGTGACGGTCAAAAAAAGCCAATATAATATTGGGCATGTCTGGACAGGCTTGAAAACAAGGCAGAAGGTGTCATTTTGCCTTCACATAAAGCTCTGGTGCACCCACAGCTGGGGGGCTGGGACATTTCAGGCCTCCCCATCTCCAAAAAAATGGCAGAGGAGTTTGCAAAGGAGAAGAGAGAGAAGGGCAACAAAAAGAAACCAGGGCTGAGCCATCTGCCTTGACAGGAGTGTGCAAAAGGCTGGAAGTTGCCAATTTGCAGATGTAGGCTATGGCTGAGGTTTACAACATCATGAAGGTGGTAGGTAAGGTGGTGGCAGAACTGTTGTTCACCAAGTCCTGCAATACTGAAACTGAAGGATGGTCAGTAAAACAAGTGGGAAGGTAGTTTAAGACAGATACATGAATGTACTTTAAAAAAAAAAAAAATTATACACACACACACTGGGTAGTCAACTTTTTGAGAACTTACTGCCACAGGAGGCTGTGGACACAAAAAGGTTTAAAAAGGAATTAATTGCAGCATTTCAGGCATGACACATTTGTTATAAACAAATACTGCAAGGAATAGTCAGGGGTGTGCCATGGAGCATCCCTGTACAATAAATGTAGCTGCTGGGGAAGTAGAAGGGGACTGGCTGCAGGTTTTGGATAGGCTTTCATGCAGTTTCTGAACTCTCCTACTGCTGCTGCTGTGTTTTCAGTTTCAAAGGTGTAAATACAGTTTTCACTGCGAATTATGCAGTCAGCTTCTCCACGTTCAGGGAAACCGCACGAGTCAGCATACTTGGAATTCAAATAATATCCTTATCCTTACTGATTTCAGTTTTCCCTGTTAGGTGAGGAGGTGAACCCATTAGGGTATTTCTTACATTTTTGGCCTCTTAGTTTCATCCTGTGTTTAATTTTTCATTCCCAATTTTGTCCTTTATTTTGTCCTCATTCTGCCATCAATTTATTTTCCAAACCCTATTTACGAGGTTTAAGATACCTAGTTTTTATCACTGCATTTCCCAGAGCACTATTCCATTATTGTGCAGTGATGCAATCCAAAAGCTGACAAAGCTTACAGTTGAAGATTTCTAAGACACAGCTATGGCTTTACCACTTATCCTATAGCCTCAGGGTAAGGCAAGCTTACCACATTTTATAACTTCAGAAGAGAATACTAATTCTGTAAATAATTATTTACCAAGTATTTCATCTTCCTCTGTGTCATCCAGGGTTTTTTCCTTCCCTTTACTGCTACGTTTCTCAGCCTACTTTTTTTTTTTTTTTTTTTTTTTTTCCAGATGGGTTATAACTTCATAGAAGAGACAAATACGCTCTGCCTGACCACTTACTTACTTCCCACTTCTTTCTCCTTCTTATGCTTTCGCTTTCTGAAATGTTATGCTGACATTGCATGGTTATTCCCACCCAAACTTAAAAGATTTTTTTATGCTTCAAGAGCAAAACCACCTGCAATGGAAGGAGTTAGTACTGACTTCTTGATTTGGACTGGACAAGTTACCATTGAGAAAGCTTCTCAAAAGTCTTTTGCCTGCAGTCCCTAGATGGTTTGCAAGAAGTCTTTAAAATTTAACAGGACAAAAGTCCTCGAGGGTAAAGATGTATGCTTCTCCATGTGCCATGAAATTCTATTCCGATCTGACACAGGGAAAAACTGGGAGGAAAATACCTTTTTTCCTATGGCTTTTGTCTGCAGCAGCACTCTGGCAACCAGCCATGGGTATTCACATCCCAGGCAGCATCCACAGCACCCAGTGTTGTACTGGGAGCCTGACACTCTGGCTGCAGCTAAAAAGCTGTTGTGGAAGTGAAGTTTGTAGATAGCAGAGAGTGAAAAAACAAACTCACACTCTGCAATAGCTCTCTCTAAACACAGTACATAGTGTTTCTCTAATCTCTCCTTTTATGGGCTCAACAACACTCTTATTTTTAAGAAATTCGAGCCATACTCCCCTGATGATCACTTGTGCACTCCACATGGTCCAAATCTCAGCAAAGATTTCTGTGAGTAGCTTGGGGCCTTTTCATTTGGAAGTAAAAAAATGCTTCCACAAAGGCAAAATATTTTTTTCTTTGGAAAAAAGGCATTTGTGTGCTATGTGTGAGACTATTTTTGTGATTGCTGCCCTATTTGCTCTCACTATTGGAATGTCAAATGGAGGATATAGCAGAAGGTGGGAAGAAGTGGGAGAAGTATCTTAATGTTAGGACAGGAGAGTGACACACAGGTGAACAAATGGTTATTTACACTGTGGTAAAGTGTGGTCCCTGCTGATGCTTTGCCTGGTGTTTACACATGAGGCCAATATACTCAGCTTCAGTTTTTATCAGCCATCAGTGCCCATCTGGAGGCAAGACTTTGCCCTCAATTTTGTCACAACTCCAGGTGTACAGCAACATCAAACACATCTCCCTGCTCCTTCACCAATGTAAAATGTGTTCTTATAGAAGCAGGGGAAAAGCCAGGCTCATGGAAACACATTAACACTTTTTAAAGAGCTGTGAATACCTGTTCTAACACGAATGTATTTTAGCGATGATGACCCCTAATCAGAAGCTCTGTCTGATGCTGGTGATGTCCTTAGCACAAGTAAGACAAAAAAATCTAACAGAACTATATTCTGAAGATTATATTTTTACTGTAAATTAAAGAGGACAACACTATAGGAGTAATTAAATTTTTTGTGACAAAAGTAGCCAGAAATAACACTTTTTGCTGAATTTCTGCTTGAGTTGAGTTAGAGCCAGGCTTTGGGTGGATGTATTGGCTTCTTTAGAAGGAACTTAAGGAAATTAGGGCTCTGGTGATGAAGAAAAGAGGATCTGCTTTAACACCTCTTGCTTCCCCAGCTATGGAACAGATAGTTGTACTGCCTGTCATTCAGACTCTGAAGTATCTACTTACATTACAGTGGTTTTGGGCTAATTAAAGAGATCCATGGTGCTGACAGTCCACCCAAACCTCTGTCCTGTGACAGGCACAGCAACAGAGTAGGAATGCACACTGCTGTCCTCACCATGCTGTCACCATTCAGATCCTCAGACTTCCTTGCTGTTTGGGTTCTCTTTGAGGAAGATTTACCAGTACCACAGTGTCCATTATGTGCTCCACACCCATAGCCTTTGGATGTGCTGTGCTCAGTCATAACAGATTAGTTTAATCATAATAACTGATTCCTTCAAATAAGAACCAGACAGCATCAAGCATTGTCTCCTTTCAGAAGAAAAGCGATGCTGTCTATAAAAAATTTCTAACTGCTAAGCACTTATTTACAGTAATTGTCATCTCAGTGGGTAAATCCTACCATGAGTGGAAAAGCTGTGATTCATATACTAGTCCTGATAATGGTTGTGTTGTCCCTCCTTTGGTACTTTTGTTTGGAAGTATGAAGGCAAATCACAGAGCAGATGTAGCCCAGAGTAGTTGTACCTGTCCAGAAGCATGTCAGCTCAAGATTGTGAAGAGCATGCACACCAGGAATGGAATATGTCCAGGGAAAGGCACTAGTATTGCCTCTGCTGTGCAGCTACAGCCAGTGCCCATCTGGTCGGGTAAACCAAGATTTTAATGAGTGATGGTTAATTCTCTTTTCTCATCTTGTGAGTTTCTAATACAGAATCACATATGAATCATGTCATTAAGTTTAGGCCTCAGTGCTGTAGAGGTCTAATCTGGTCTAGTTGTCTGGGCTTCCTTTACAGCCAGTCAACAGATATGGGTATTTTTGAGGCATAATGACTGGATATGTTGGAGGGGCAGAAAGTATCTCAAGCAAAAGTTTCCCTTTTGAAAAATAGGGATATTTTGCCTTTGATCTTTCAAAGGGGGATGCTTTAAACTGTTCTGTTAATATAGTATTATATGCTATAAAAGAATAGGGGGAAATTACTAGCTTTTAAAAAGTAATTAGAAAGGTATTTTTTTTTCCTGGTCTGGTTTTCACCTTCCGCAGAAGTGAAAAAGATGTCTCCTCAACTTTTCTGTGTTGTTCTGCGACCAGCAGGCACCATGGATTTTGATAGGGATCTACCTGACTCCAAGTGTGAGCTCTTAACAAGAGCCGTTCACTTTGTAGCTTGTATTTAACAACCGGTTCAAGCCAGAACCTCTTAAAGACAAGGTTCTCAGCAACTTCCCTCTGCATCCCGAAATTAAACATTAACATAATAAGGAAGTTCAGTTACTAACTTAATCTAACTTAATGAACAAGCACATGTTCAATTAGTCTCTGAGGTAGTCTGCACTGATTCGTGGAATTGGAAATATCTCCCAGAGTATCAATACTCTTGCTGTCAGATTGGCAGCAAGTCTGTTAGTTCCGACTATGCCGTGTCCTGAAGCTCATTCATCTCAACCTGCTGTGGCTTGTAGCTGTCAGAATTTCTCAGGTAAAATGGCTGTGTTGATGCTCCTCCTTTGGAGAAGGTGTCACGTATGCATATGTCCACCTGGTGTGTCAAGTTTGTCTCTGACCGCAGGACATTCCCTATGGCATTGCTGCTGTTTGCAGTCATTGCTTCTCATTGTAGGCATTCCCACAGTTGTTTCTTACAAAATGCTGATAGATTATGTTTCTTTTTTACCTTCCCTCCACCCCATCTTTTTTTCCCATACATCTGCTGGTTGCCATGACTTTGACATAGTTCCTAGAGCAGGCATTCTTGTTTTCAGTTTTCTGTTGCATAAAACATAAGCAAGTAACAAGTCATATTATGTTAGTACGACTCCATTATTTAACAGTGCTAAGTACAGATTAGAATTGGCATCAGTTCCTTTAACATTATTTTTTGCCAGTCTTCAGAGGCTGGAAATGATGGAGGTGATAGTGATATGACTAAACTTATATTTCACAGCAGAATGGTTAAACACAACCCTGATAAATATCAGACATTACTATGTCAGGTATACCAGGCCCAGCATAACAGATCAAATTTGGGATGCCAACTTTCTAAGCTGTTATGTTTTCTAACAACACTATCCCAAGAAAACGAGAATACACTCCATACACATCTAGGTTAAAGGGACTTCTGACTAGATTTTCCTTTCCAGCCAGGACATACAAGTTTGTTTCTCCTTTGCATTGGGAAGAAGTACTTGCTGTGTCATGTGACAAGTGTTACCACTTCCTCAATGAATTCATTTGTTTAGGATCAGGACAAATCTCTAGAACATTTGCTTGGAGTTTTCAATCCCTAAATGAATTTCCTTCGCCCATTTTATAATTTTTCAATAACATCTTAAAAATTACCTTTCCAGTCTCTTTAAGCATCCATCTGACACTAAGAGCATACCCTAATTCTGTTTTTACTGTTGCTTTTTATCTGCTTGATTCACGTTAAATCTGACTGGACCTTGAACCACAGCCTAGTTGTTCAATGAGTAAGTGTGCCTCCAGCCACCAAAACTTCCCTAGGTTTACATTTAACTTGCAAATCATGTTTCTGTACTTGAATATCCCTCTTTAAAGTACTATTTCCCAGGTCCCTATGGCTGACAGTAAATTTCAACTAAAACTGAATGCTGGGGAATGAGAGCAGGGACCTTTTTAGTTGTGTTGCTGGCAGCCATTCTTTCCTTCTCCTTTTGAGACTGGCATTTTGTTGACACTTGTGACGAGCACACCACTGCTTTACAGCTCAAAGAGAATCATAGAGTCACAGAATGGCTTGGCTTGGAAAGGACCTTAAAGATTATCTAGTTCCAACCCCCTTGCTATGGGCAGGGACATCTCCCACTAAAACAGGTTGCTCAGAGCCACATCCAACCTGACCTGAACACTTCCAGGGATGGGGCCTCTCCAGCTTCTCCGGGCAACCTGTGCCTGTGCCTCACCACCATCACAGTAAGAGGAATCATGCTACTGCCTTTCTCATAGTGGGTGGCAGAGAACTTCACGTTCACAGCCTCTCCTTGAGTTTCTCAAGAGCTTTGTCACTGGCAGTGGCCCTTGTTTCTCGAGTGCTTTGCTGTGCCCTCTGCTCTGCAGAGTGTCAGACTTAGAAAGCTGGTTCTGGCAGCCCTGTCAGGCACAGATTTGCCTACAACATTTGTCTCTCCAAGGAATCTTTAAACCCTTTCTTGTCTGTCAGGCTAGGTGTACTAATGATAACATCAACCTCCCTCGTGTGATCATTTCCTAAACCATTCCAGAAAATGAGCTGGATTAATGAAGACTTATTATTTAAATTGCTAAAGCTACCCAGCTCATTTTGACAAAACACAGGAGTTTCTACCATGGCTGCTACAACCAGAATGGATGTCTATTGGTCCCTAAGCATCTGGTACATCCCAGTTGTAAGATTATATGCCTTGGTTTAGACCTCATAAACTAAAGCAGCTATGACTAAACTTCTGAGAGTGTGCTCCTATGCTCAGCTAGTTGCATGTGACAGCACGAAGCTTGCATGGGTTAATTTGCTCCACTGAAAGCTCACTGATTTAAATTTGGCTCATATATCTATGAGTCCCTTTCAGTCTTCAGTGAAGTTATACCCTTAGTTCATTTTATTTATGGTCCTGGGCTATATTGTGTAAACTTACAGAGTCAAGATGTTTGAGTGATTCATTCCCTGTCTGATGTCTCAGTGGCCACCATGGCTTAACCTGCTCTCTGCATCAGCTCCTGGCTTTTTCCAGAGCTCTGGAGATCTGTGGATCCCTGCCCTGACCAGCCTTACAGCTGATACTGTCTGCTCACAGAAGCCGTGGCTCAGAAAATGTGCAGGTCTTGTACTTTGAACTCCATGGATGCCACTCAGAACTGTCACTCATTTCTGAAACATAATCGTCTAATGCTGAAAATATTTACACTTTGCTGTGGATAGACAGAAAATGCCATCAATTTAATCATGATTAAAACATTTTTCATTTCAACACTTGAGGGTTTCCATTTTCAATGCAAAAATGTCACAGGTCTCAGCAGCCCTGTTACCCTCAGCAGACCTCTCTGCTGTTACTCGGCACACCCTGCTTTACTAGAATTACATTTGAAATAAAAAGTTAAGATTCCCCAAAGAACTTCTGGTTTTTGTTATCTTATAAGTTTAACCTCTCACTTCAAACAAGAGCAGGCTGGTAACATCATTTGCTCTGTTTCTTAGATACTATATTATGCATTTGCCTGATTTTATTTTTTTTTTTTTTAGCTTTTCCTCTTTGTTCTTTGATTTTCCACATTACACAAATGACACAGTAGCCCTAAATATAGCAGAAGATTGCTCATGAGACTCTCTTAAATTAATCTTATTAAAATAATTGATTAAACTTGGTTCTTGACTAAAAATTAAATCTTCTCTTTTTCCTCTTTGTTTGACTCAAGGTCAATTTTAAGCACCTTTTTAATTCTTCAGCAGCTAGGCAAAATGTTCTGGAAAACATTTTGAGGAGAAATAGCACAGAAAAAGCTTGTTCCCGCACAGTCTTAAAGCCCTGGGATTCAGTCCTGCAGCTGAATAAAAGATCACATCTGTAGTCTCCTCCTTAAACTTGGGATCTCTCATATGTAGGGTTAACTGTGTGTTTAAGTGTCTGAAAACTTTGTTTCATCTGTTTACCTGAATCAGCCCTCTGTATGGTGATAATCAAATTCAAGTACACTCTGAAAGCATGACTGGCTCATTTTCAGCCACTACAACAAAAAGACCTTTCTCCAAGGGGGAGATAATGCAGGGGAAATCCTAACTGAGGAATCCCTGACCAAATTCAGCACATAGTCCGCCCTGGATAGTTATTTCTTTGCTGCTGCTTCCTTCTGCAGAATGCCAAGCCTTTAGAGTAGATCTTCAGATCATGTAGACTGGACATAAACATGAAGAAATCATTACTCCTGAACACAATTTTAAGTGGTTTTTCCTGCCTTTTTTTTTTTTTATTTTTTTTTAAATACACCTGTGAGAGGGATGCTCAGTGAGAGGTTGTCTTTACAGTATGACAGGCTGTTGCCAGGAACTCAGCATGAGTGATCAAACAATTCTACTATTCTGTTTTTAACACAGCATACTAAGGCAAGGAAGAATAGTGTCCTACACAAATACACTACAGAATCAGAATAATATTTTCTGATTCAAGTATCAGCATGTGGAAAAGAAAAGAAAAACTGTACTCTGAAGTCAGACATTCAGATGGTGCTTTGGCTGAGAGAAAGTCAAAAGTTCTGCTCAAATAGGGAAAGGAATATGTGTAACATGGAGATCAAAGCCAGCTTACACTGTGGGATAACCAGCTGTCATTGGCTGGTGTCTCTGTGGTGTATTTATTTAAATACATATGCATTCAAATAGTAATTGCTATACATTTTTAAAGCTGTCTCTCTTCCATTTGCATATTGGTCTTGTGTAATTTTGAATGGGACTAAATTGCTTCACTAATTTTAACTAACATTTTAAATGAAGTGGCCAAAAAGTTACAACCATAATTTACCTAATAGAATTACTGCTATGAACTCACCTACAAGCTACTGACTGAGTAAATAAATTAAAAATTCAAGTGGTGTAATCTCAGAATTTCTGTAGTTAGTTCTGTGCAATACTTTGTGAAGTTGAAAACCAGTACAGTGTTAAAATGACAATACTGGAACAAATAATTTGTATTCTTTAGTTACTATATGTATGTTATGACCTGGAAACTGATACCTGCAGCATACCTGTTCTTTAATACTAAGACTATCAAGTTCTGGCTTTGAGAAAGAAGATACACTTTTGACAAAAAATGTTTATAACCATGATTACAATGACCATTTAAAGGACAGGTTAGGACAGGAAACAATGGGGACTCTTGAAACAGAAAGCAGAAAAATGAGCATAGTGAAACATTTGTTTAGCAAGAAGATTTGTTTTGTCATAACAATTTCCCTCCAGCCCAGCATTAGAATGGTTAAACTTGAGCCCAAAGAGCAACTGTGCCCTGCTTGGAAATATTTATAGAGGACTAATACGTAGTAGGTGGTAAAATTTTCCTACCAGGGATCCCCAAGCATTTTACAAAATGTTAATAATCAGGCTTTGTAAAGAATTAATGTGTAGCTTCTCCAGATGTGTCTGCTCCTGCAGGCGGGCGGTTTGAAGTGTCTGGCTCTGGCAGAGCTTCCACTCAGAGCTCCCTGTCCCACCCAGAAAGGAAAGCCTTGGACAACTGGTGGGATATTCAGAGGTGTATAAGGGAGCAAGACACTCAGCTCATGCACCCCGGCTTCTAATGCTCCCGTGGAAGCATCCTACACACCCCCAGAAATCAGCACTGAGACAAACACAGAGACCTGATAAATCTATTCCTGTGGTGCTGTTAAGCACCACCTGAACTGGAGAAAGGAGGGATATGTGGAAAGGTTAGAAAACTTACTCAAGGTTACACTGCCAGTTGCTGGCAGAGCTGGAGCAAGAATCCAGTGTTGACTCTGAGCCTTGTGCCTGCATCACCCGCCTGGCTTTTATTCCAGGGAGCCACAGCACAAATGGGAAATGAGACACTGCAAAGGTATTAGACAGCTGAACAGATTGTAAGTGCTCTGGACAATCTTGTGATTACGGCCCTTGTGAGCTTTGCTTAGCTGCTGGGTAAATGGGATTAACAATTACGAATAGGTACGAGGCACCAAAGAGGATGCAGCACGGAAGGAACAAACAGTTTTCCATCAAGGAAAATGCACTATTTCCTACAGAAATTAATTTTAAAAAAGATTTTATTTCCAAAAAATTCTTTGTAGGAACCTGTGAAAAAAAGCTAATTTTCTTGTGGAGGAAGAGAAAATTTTTATAGAAACATGGTGAGACAGATACAGAAATGTCAAAAGAAGTGGTGGAATGGCCTGAGGCTGAGTACCAGTACTCAGTGATTAATGTAATTTGCAGTCTGCAAAAGAATGATCAGTGAGGTGGCAGCATTTGCAATATGACAAAATTGTCTGGGATAATTAAAACAAGAGAAGACCAAAGAGCACTAGTGAGATAGCTAAGGTAGGTCACTGAGCATCAGATGAAAATTAGTGTGAGTATTGCATTTTGGAAGAATTACCTGAACTGCTTGTACAGATGTCAGAGGTCGAAGTTAATGGCAACCAGTAAAAAAAGAAAGTTCTGAGTGAAAACTTCAATGCAAACCTAGGAGTGGCATGGAGGAAGGTATGGATGAATATGCTGAATAAATCCATGGTGTGTTTATTTGAAACGTTTCAGTTCCTGGTTATCATGCGAAAAGAATGAACAGCAGAAAAGAAGAATTTAGAGGCAACTGGGAAGGACAGCATGGAAAAATGTCTATATAAATTTGAAATTAGGATTGTCTAGATAAGAAGTAACAGGTAGCTGTAGAAGTGCACATTAAAAAGAAGTTAAGGGAAGATATTTCATGTTCTTGTATTTTTAATTATGATACGTGAGAAGTTCAGTCAATCCAAAAAAAAAAAAAAAAAAGAAAAAACTTATCATATTTAACTTAAGATAGAATGGATAATGGGTATCAATGGATGCAATACTAGACTATAATCCTGAGGCCAGGAGTAGAACCAGGTGGAGGAATTTAAAAGATATTTATGTCCTCAATTAGAACATACTACAGTATGCATAGGACCGAAGAGAAAAGATAGTAAAAGTTATCATAATTCAGTGACTTAAAAACAAATACTAAAATAAGGAAATGGGGTGGGTTTTCTCTTTGCATAAAAAAATCAAGATTTGTCTTCCTCATCTGAAGCATCTGGGACTGTCAACAGCTGCTGACATGGTCCTAGATGAAGTGGTGTCAGTGAGTCTACCCATTTGGAAGTCAAAGATGCTAATTAGAGGAATCAATATGAACTACAGAAAAACCCAGCAGATTGTGCTGCTTTCATATTTTGGATGATCAGGTGCTTCGTTTTGTTTAATCAGGATATTTATTTTCACAGGGGGTATATAAAACTGAACATAATAATTAGTTTAGGCAGTATGTTTATCCTTAGGTTCAGGTATTTCAGTGTGTAAGGAATGCTTTTATGGTTATTTTCATTCTTATTCAGCAGGAGACAGTCAGTGTATAGGCACAGAGTAGTTCCTTTATCAGCACTGAAGAGCACATGACCTATATATCCCTGCCATCTGCCCATCTTTTACGCCAAGGTAAATCTGCCTCAGTAAAGTACTTCATAAAAGAAAGGAAATACAGCTATGGCTGCTTTATTAGTAATCAGAAATCCTCAACTGTAGTATAAACATCAGAATGAGGATCAGAACAAGGTGGTTTTGCTATTGTACCACTACCATGGCTGTAGCTATCTGAACAAACCAGAGGTCAGAAATATCTCCATTTAAAATAAACAGTAATTTTCAAGATGATAGGTTATCCCACAGAACCACAGAGTCTCCTGTCTCCATCTTTGTTTCGTTCCTGTCTGCTTTAATGGCTGGGTTTTCCATCCTGCAGAAGGAAAAACCAGAAGGTGCCCCAGGTGTGTCTGAGCTCATGGACTTGTCCTTCCGTACTGCTGAGTCTACGTCTTTTCCATTTCCCTAACAGTGTGGATGTCTACAAACTAAGAAGGCTCATGAGCTGTGTCTTGTCAATTGATCTTAAATTTTGATGGGCTCAATGCAGTGTGATATAAAGGCCATAACTCTCCCGGAAGACAGCTTTCACTTTCTGATGTGATTGGAGTGGAGGCAAATATTAAGCAGTACAAATGTGAGAGGATGTCGATTACACGATTTGGTTTGAAAACATTTTTTTATCATATATTCCCTTCAGAAAGAGATTCACATGTCATGAGTGTTGGACAGGCAGAATACATAACTAGGGGGACTTGTGTGGCGACTTGAGTCTTCTTGGTCACGTATGACTCAGCAGCACCTCAGGTTGGTGGCAGAAGTGGCTGCCCTGGCTGCAGGCTGTGCACCCCCATTTGCCCAGGGCTGCCTCTATCTCAGTGTAACTGGGTGTAAGAACCCACCAATTTCTGAATCTGGGTGTTGTAGAAACCTTCCCCCCCTCTGTCCATTGTTTAAACACATTATTGAAAGCAGTCACTTTGCCCCTGAGAAAGGGTTGTGTGTCAGCAGAACAGCATCACACGTGGACCCAACAAAGAGCAAAGTTTGTAAGGGCCTTGCTGAGCACTGAAGAGTTTACATTGTTTTCATAAAGAGGAATAGTGTGGAGTTTGGTTTTTAAAACATAATCCTACTAGCACTGAAAGAGTTGCATTTAAGTAGCTTACTGTAGCTCTTCAGTCCATATCTATATCCCTTTTGTTCTTTTTTCCATTTCTCCTGAAAAACCACTGGTTCCTGCCTTCTGCTATATTATCCAGTAGGTAAGGACTTTTGCTGAGGATGTACCAGTGTTGCAGCTTCCCAGGCAGGATCACTCAGCTAACAGCTGCACCATGGCAGCTGAACTGGGACCCTTTCGCCCTCCTGCCAGAGCTGATCATGCTCCACTGCTGCACTCCAAAGACAGTGGAGTTTGCTCAGACTCCACTAGAGTGAAGAAAATAAGAAATGTTATGCAGAGGCGAAGACATGGGTATTTTTCTGCTCAGCCATTTGCTGCTCTATAGTATGAAGCATACTGTGTAAGTGCAGTCTACCTCTGCCAAAAGCCCAGTTAGCTATTTCCATGGCATCCCTGGAACCATCAGTGTCATTCCAGACCTCCTCAGGCATTAAAGTTTATTTAGAAGCATATTCATCCTCTACGTATGTTATAACTCTTGCTCTAGAGACCTGAAGTTGACTGGACATAAGTTGATGAAAGTCCTCATTATAGGATGTTCCCAGCTCAACTCCTCAAATACGAAGGGATTCTACTCTGAGAGCTTGGTCTTTCTTTATGTAAACAAGGCTTATAGTTATACTGAGCCTCTTCTTCGTTCTGTATTTTAAAACCAATACTTACAGTTCTTCAGAGTTAATTTCAGGTTTTTAGTACTCCTAAGCTTTCTTTTTCCTCTCTTTCATCTGAAAATGTATGGCTTTATTCTTTACTTGTACCTATAAATAAAAAGGCTTTTCTCTTAATCTTGGAGTCTATCACACTCAGTCCATATCAATCCTGATCAAAGGTACACCTGTGAACTTTAAAACCTTTTCTAGAGAATATTCACATATTATTGTGTGCCCTAGTGTGATCTTTAACTAATTTATTACATTCTTCTCGTACCTGCTTACGGTTCCTTCTCTCTCTGTTCAGTTTATCTTACAGTCTGCATGAACCTCACTTGACCGGGGTATCTGTCTTGTCACACTTCACTACCACTGCTGGGACCTTGTCTTTCATGGAGAGTTCAGGCTTCCAGAATTTCCTAATTTCCCTTTGAGTTTTCCTTTCTGAGAAATACCACTCCTTTTAACTCAGCCATTACCACCTACCAATAGTAGGGCTTTGGGGATTCTTTTTTGAGCTGTACCTTTGTTGCATTAAAGTCTGTAGGTTTTAATAGCCGAGCCATTAAAAAGTCTGAGAGTGAAAGCTGTAAGAGTAATATATGGAATCTTAACTTGGCTATTAAAGGGGAGTTGTTTCTAAACATAAGAAGTATTGTCAGTGAGACACTGCCTGGGGCCCTGGAAACACTCCAGCCTCCAGTGTAGGAGTTTTTTCAGGGTGGCAGCAGGGTGTGTGCAATTACATCTCTACCTATGGTTCAGCTTAGATGGCTGCTGTAGCTCAGTGCAGCTGGCTGGCAGTACCAGAGCCAAATGCCACGAGCATGAGGTCACAGACCACGGTGATTAGGCAGTCACCTGATGAGGGGATGTGGTAAAGACCTTTCAGCCTCTTCAGGGCCACGGTGCATGAGCTGTTCAGTCCCCCTTTAGCTCTCCCTTTACTGTTCTGGCCTCTCCCAGGAGAGTTTCTAAGATGCTGCCACAAAGTCTTCTTTATGACTGAGTGATTAGAAGGTGAGTCTCACCTGCTGTGATCAGATCTGGTTCAGCAAGGCTAAAGCAGCCTCTTTAACCATTGTCTGGCAGACTGGGACAGGATCTCCCATTTGTCTGTCTGGGCTGACTTCACATGATCCTCTCCTAGAAATCCAGCTGATTTGATGAGGATTGGTAAGACTCAGGTCCCAAGACCGCTGTTTCTGGGTAGGTTAGGAACTGTTCAACCTTGTTCTTGTGATCTGAACCGACTGGCTGTGCATTCAAGAAACTCCTGGCCCAAAGGAGTCTGCCGCTCCACACTGAAATAAGACTGCAAAACTGGGGACTGAGGACTCCAGACAGCCTGCCTGTGATTTTTGTGTCAGATCTGTTGCTTTATGAGACACCAGCTTAGCAAATGTATCCTGCGAGTTTAGGCTGTGTTTCTCCTTAGCTTGTGAATGACCAGCAGCAGGAGTTCAGAACTGGGACATAGTTAATGAGTTTCACTGAGATTTTGGAGTCTAATGATTGATAAAGACACCCCAGTTTTAGACTCACAGAAGTGTACACAGTACTTGTGAAAGCAAAAAGTAGTAAAGATTAACATTTGTCTATAAAGATTTGGTGACTCAATTTATAAAGGAGACAGACAAATTTAACTGAGAATTGCCATTTCTAAAATAATTTCCTTCCGTAACTGTATTACAGGTTACTTTATTGGGAGATGCTGTTTACACAGAGATAAAAGCATGTAATTTCAAATTTCATATCAGGCTATTTAATTTCCTAAGGAGCAAAGAAAAAAATTTGAAATATACATGGAATAAGTTGTTTGTATCAGTGTGTAACGGTAAAATGCTGAAACCAATAAAGTCCCCTAAATAAACTGCCATGTATGAAACCCTGTGCTTAAAAGTCAATTCCTTTTTTATGAGCCTGGAAAAAAATTTTTTTTTTTTCTCCAGCCCAAATACTGTCAAAAAGATATTCATATACATATGCTGTCTGCCTGTTTGGGAGGAAGATTGCTACAAGCCTTGCTTATCTGGGTATTTGTGATGTATGTGTTATGACATCACCTCAAAATGTATTGCTGGCAGTAATGGAAGTCTGTAGCAAGCAGGGAAGTTCCTGTTTATATTGTCTAAATTTTTCTGATTTATCCCCTATACTTGGGGATTCTTTTGTCCGTAAGCCTTGGGGGTGTTTTATGTGTATGTTCTCACTGAAGATGTAATGATGAGTATTGCTAATGGACAGAGTAAGGGAAGTGCCAGCAATATTTACAACATATTTACAGTATTGGGCAACTTGCAGGTTATCTATTCACTACTAACCTATGCAATATCCAAGTGTTAAATCAGAAGAGGGCAGTAAAGGAAAATTACATGGGAGATGAAACAATGGGGAAAATATTGTTCCTTAAGGAAAAATAGCAGAGTGAGGAAAAAACCCAAACCCATATGCCTGATTTCATCCAGTCTAGCAGCGTTTACTCTTCTCAAGACTTGAAACAAAAAAAAGAATGCTTTAACCTCATAAATCTTCATCCCAGGAATAAGAAGTGGGTTGTCAGCAAGTTGAAGATTCTAAGTACACAGAGACAGAGGTGGGGAGGGAGAAAGATGCATCCAGAATACAACGTTAATTCAGAGGTGGGTAGAAGTGGGTCTCCTGGAACTGAGGGTGGAAAAGGTTAAGTCAGGGCAAGGAGTTGTACATCTGTGGACATCAGTCGCTGTGTGAGTGAGTGAGTGCACTTTCTCAAATATCTTGTACCTTCCAGGAAAATGAATTAACAATTTCATGGCATGGTTTGAGATGACAGTGTTAACTTGGCTGGGGACTCTCTTGGGTTTGCGTGGCCAGGTTTTGATAATGGGGGTGCTTCAGGGGTGGCTTCTGTGAGAAGCTGCTGGAAGCTTCCCCATATACAGCAGAGCCAATGGCAGCCGGCTCCAGGATGCACCTGCCTCTGGCCAAGGGTGAAACAATCAGGAATGACAGTAACCCCTCAGTGATAACGTATTTAAGAAGGAAAAAAAGAAAGTTATTGCGTAGATGTAATCGGGGCCAGAGCATAACCAGACCATAACCCCCCTTCTCCATCTCCCTGGGCTGCTGAGTGGGGAGGAGGTAGGGCTGGCAAAGGAGGGAGGGGTAAGAGGAAGGTGTTTGAATTATTTGGTTTTACTTCTCATTATTCTGCTCTGATTTTGTTGGTAATAAATTTATTTAATATCCCTACCTTGAGTTGGTTTTGCCTGTGATGTCATTTGCTGAGGGGTCTGTCCAGGTCCTTATCTCAAACCATGCACCTTTCACTATATTTACTCTCCCCTGTCCAGTTGCAAGGGGGAGTGATAGAGTGGCTTTGGTCAGTGCCTGGCATTCAGCCAAGGTCAACCCACCATAGCCTTTCTGGTGCCAAAACCTGGGGTCATGAGGAATTTGAGGTACAGGTAGTGACTGGGAGAGGTATTGGGCAAAATGTGGACTGAACAATGTTATAGAGTGGAATGATTGGGAGGAATTTTTGTTGTAATTGTGGTGAAGGGACAAGGCAAGGATGTTGTTTAATTTGTCCGCTTTCGTTCGGTGTTATTATTTTGATTTCTTGGGTGAGGATTTTTTTGTTGTTTTCTTTTTGGTTAGTTTTGTTGATGTAAGTGAAGGTTGTTCGGTGAATGTGGATTTTAAAGATAATTCTTAAATATGCCATTCACAGAGGCGAGGGGTGGAAGTATTGCAGGAGAACACAGTGGTCAAGCCCCCACAGGTACCCAGACCCCTTCTGATACAGTGATTTGATAACCTGGTTTCACCTGGCTGGGAATGCTGACTGGGAGCTGTACCCATCACCTACCAGTCCAAAGAGACAAAACAGGCATTGTTTCTCTGAGATATGTACCCATATGAAACTAAATCCTGTGAAAAATGATGTGCTTAAAGCACTGTGACTATTTCAATAGCAACTGATTCAAATTCTAGAACAGTTGGTAATTTCTTTTGAAAAATTAAATTACAATCTAGACAAGAGAGTTACTAAGTTGCAAATCATATTAAGAGATAATTTTAACAAAAGTAAAATGATAATTGTGATTATTATTATTATTAAAATGGCACTGCTGCATCATAAGCCCTCATAAATGCAGTGCTGTTTGGTTTATAAAACCTCCACGTAGTTGCCTGCATTCAAACTAAGAATCACTTGAAACAGAAAGAGAGAGATTTTAACAAGAGCACTTCTGTAAGTTCCACTATTTACCTCTGGAGTGTACAACAAATGCCAGGTTGCTTGGTTTTGTTGAGGTGTTTTTGTTTTTTCATTGCTGTACTTCTTTCAGCAGCTTGGTGTTGTTCTGACCTTTGTGCATCAGGAGTTGCCCAGATGTCATCCTGCCAGGACACAGGAGAGGTTTGTTGGTCTGCCAGAAAGGTGAAATTTCTCTGATGAATCTGAGGCAGGACCTGAACTTGGGGACTCAGGTTTGTGGATCTCAGGTTTCTCCTGAAAGGAAAAAAAAAATCTTGTTTAAAGAAATGGAGGCTTCTTTCAGGCAACATCTCATTCTCATCCTGGCTGCCCTGGCTGTATGGATCCTTAGCTTAATCTCTGATCTTTACCACCAGGAGGTCAAGTTTACTCCTATCTCTGAGTTTGTTGACCCATGTCAGATCGTTAAATGCCACATTTTAGCTCTGGGAAGAAGCTGAAGGAACAAACCTTTTCCAACATAGCTTCCCTCCCCATGGTACACAAATCCCTCTGGAAGCACAGCTGCTGCTGCAGTGACGATAGTTATTGCTTGTTTCCTATTGCTGTTGTCATGCAAGTGTTAGAAAATGGAGCTAAAGATTTTAGACCAGCTACTGACTGCACTTAACAAGTGTGCAGGTTTAGGGAAGAGCAAGGTTCAGCCTGACCCTGCACACTCTCATTGCCATCTGACTAAGGACACCAGTACCACCATATTTTCCACTAAAATGGCTGGTAGTTTTGGGCCTGGAGTATACAGGAGCTTTTAAAGATATAGCTCCTACTATCCTGAATTTTCTGTTTAGTGAGCACCACTGGAGCATCACTAGAAGCATCCTGGCAGTTGGCACTTTTAGGTACCCTAATTGCCTTTAGGAGTTATGGATTAACTTGCCTCCTTATTCTTACACCACATCACTAAATCACACACTCAATGAGAGGCTCCAGTGCATCTTTCTAGGTTTAAAAAAGCAATACTCCAGTTTAAAGCTTAGGGAACACACTGTTCGCTATTTATTTTTGCTGCCTAAGCAATTATTTATGCTGTGTGAAGTGACAATTACATGCTGCTCCTGAGAATAGTTGCCCCTATTCTCTTGTTAGTGCTGCAAGGGGCAAGCAGTGATGAACCAGATTGTAAAAGACCGATCAGAAACATTTTTGTTAACACAAGTCTTCTGATGGAAATTTCAGTTTTCTCTCTGGAAAGAATTTCTTCCATATATCACTAAACTGAATGTACTTGAGCTTGCATTGTGGGGTGCTGAATGTCTAAGATAAATATTGAGTGTGATCCATTTTATTTTGTAAGTTGCACTTTGCTGCTTAAAGATGAGTTGCTGTAACTCATCTGAGTAACTGTTTTGTTCTTAAGGGAGCCAACAGCAGTGCTGTCCCAAAGCACCAAATTAAGAAGAAGGAGAGCATGTGGGAGTTTAATTTGTAAGCTTATGAGGGGGCACCAAACCAGCTCATCTGTTAGGAACACACAGATGAAAGACAAAACTGGTGGATCTAATAATCGTATTCAAGAGTAAAATGGTCGGGGACTGTAATATCTGGAAAATTACAGGAATCTCTCTAGGTTTCCATGAAACCAAAGCTGTCTTGGAGAAGGAAAAGATTTCTTAGTTTTTGCTGTATATTCTGCAAAAGGGAAAAGATATTGCAATTATGATTAACAAACTTTTAGTGTGAACTAGTAAGTTAGGTTAATTTTCATTTTTCAGATCGTAATGATTATTTTAATACTTATTAGCTAGATAGAAACTAGTCACAAAAATGTAAAAAGACATTAAAGCAAATAATGATAATTTATATAACTAAGGTTAATTTGGCTAACAGTACTAACTGAGCTAAATGTACTAGATTTTTATTAGATTCAGTTATTATGTTATACTTGAAATTCCTCCTTTTATAAAGATTATTTACCCACATGTGGAAGCGTGGCCTCTCATGTATGGTTTCAGCCTTCTGGTCTGAACTCATCTGTTGCCAGAGCTTCATGCTTTGTTGCAAAGTCTGGTTTAATGGTAGAATGCTCTGGGGTTGCCGTGGCCTCCAGATGTTTTCTGGTCATCTTTTTGAAAAGTAGCTTTGAAATATTGTTCCTTTCTTAGAATGAGGCTGTGTTAATTTTTTCTTTCATAATTGCATTGTGTGAACAAACCTTTAAAGAGGTGACCAGTGTCCTGTATGTCCTAAGTCTATCCACCAGCAGTCCAGGTCTGCTGGTCACCTCTGGTCTTAAAGTGTCCTTCCAGCAGAGTGCACAGGGGCATGAGGGCACTCCTTGTCCATCCACTGGAAGAGGAGCACATGGGCCCACATTGCAATCTCCCATATCTTCTCCCTTTTCTTTCCATGTTTCCTTTACCTTTTCCACTGGGAAGCCCTAGTTTCTGTTCCCTAGCAATTCCTGCTCAGCCCATCAGATGAACACACATTTTCTGCCAGTTCTGCTGCCTATCACAAAGTTGTTGTTTCCCCTTTTAAGAATGATGTGCAACTCCATTTGTGAAAGGTTTGGTGCAGTTTATCCCCGTGTAATTTTGGAGCAAAAGCATCCCATGTTCCTCTGTGTTATAAATTTTCCAGATGAGATGAAGAGTTTTTAAATGTGATGAAAGTCAAACATCTCTGAAGTTTGGGAAGCATCAAGCTCTGTCTGCCCCCAGCCTCCGGCTGGCAGTGTCTCATTGCAATGCAAGAAGTCTTCCAAATATGGAGATTGCTAATTGCTTCCTGGATCTTCAGAAAAGCTTTAACACTGGGAAATTCACTCATGTTGCTTTACAGCTCTGTCCAGCTGGCAGCACCTTCACTTGAACCGCAATGACAGCAGGTAATTGTAACAGAACAGTCACTGTCAAAACAAGGAAGATATACTATGCTGCTGGATAATGAAATGGAACAACTCATGCAAGCAATAAAGAAAAAGCACTGCCGGAAAGATGGAAAGTCATATTCAGACCTTTAAAGACTATAAAAGCAATACAGTGAAGGAGTGAGCTGTTGAGTGTATCAGTGCTTGACATCCCAGCACAACAGGAGAACTGCGTTCACCAGCATCTGTAGACTCGCTTTGCATCAGGAATGCTTGCTGAGCGACTGTGGTGATCATTCCCAGCATCATTAGTGCTTCCCATATCAAGTCCCTTAGTGGAAACTCATCTATTCCAGCACACTGGCAGTTTCTGAGATCAGCCCACGCCAAACAGTTAAAAAAATTATATAGAAAATAACAACAAAATATATTGTCTGTAGGCTTCCTAAATCCTAACAATTAAAAGAGTTTTCTCTGTTTGCTTTGCATTAATGTTTTTCAGTGTTTATGTGTGATTTGTCTCTTTTACTCTTTTCTCTCAGGTTATACAAATCTCTACCTTTTTCTGGAATTACTTTGTTTTGGTGGGCGTAGTAATGTGTGCTAGAGAGGAACTCCATCAGCTAATTATGCCTCACTTGCAAGTCTGTCCTAATGTGTGTTTGTTTTCCATTTTCCTGACACTGTCCTAGGGCTGGTTTATGTGGAATAGTAAATAAGGAGCATCCATCTACCTGCTGCACATGAATCGTTATTTCATATAGAATGCTTTTATGCTTTTGTAATCGTGCCTAAACAGTACGCTGAAGTCAGGGATGGAAGGATGCTCAAGCCAGTCTCAAATTAACTCTCCCAGCTGCTGCCTGAAGCTTGGTGGCAGCAGCTCTGAGCACAGTTGGGGCTGCCAAGCCCACCCGAGGAGCAGAGCCAGATCTGCACTGCTGCACTTACAGTAGCAATTGCAGCTCCATCAATCACCGACGGCACTGGGGCTACACCTTGATCTTTCCAGCGCTTCCCCCCGCGGTGGGTTTGTCACCTAATTCAGGGCTCATTTATTAGCAGATATCTTTCTTTCTGGGAGCATGTTTGCCATATGTCTATGTACAGTTCCTTTCTCAAGGAGCATGCAAAGACTAAGTTCTTGGGTGTGCTGGAAATACCACAGATAAAGTATAAGGATATCTATGCAAGGGTGGGAAGGACTATCCTTTCACTTCATTACTCTCAGTTTCTTTTCCCTCTGGTAAACCGCAGCGTTTTTTCCAAACTGTGCTATTCCAAGGACCTTCCAGTGGCATTAGACACATCCTTAGGATAACAGCAGGACCAGATGACTGTGGCACTGAGAGAGGGAAGAGGTGAAGGCTGTCCAGTTCCTTGCCCTCCAAGCTGTCTTGTCTCTGCTCCCCTTGGAGTTTCTATTTTTATTTCTGCCCCTGGGACTCAGAAGTAAAACCAAGGGTTGTGTTTCTCTTTTTTGCAGTTGCACAGTGACATTTCCAATAGAGTCCTCTTGTGCATTGGATTTTTATCTAAGATTTAGTGTCAGAAGCATTATATATTATATTATTTTCTATGCCATGACAGTAATTTTTACTATTAATTGCTTTTTCTACTTCCTGGCATTGAGGAGCCAGAAAGTACCAGAAGAAGCAAAAAAAGGGAGAAACCCCTCTTATTTTTCTGAGGGCAGCATTCTAACTTTGAAATAGAAGTTCATGCTATATATATATTTTCTCCTGTGTTCAACTCAGGCAGCCTACATTTATTACAGAGACAGTGTCACCACTAAAATCTGTACAGTTTTGCCTTTGAGAGAATATAAAATTACAACACTACTCCTTAGGTGTTTTCTTTCCTTTACTGAGGGAATACTTTCCTTGTATTAATTACTGGAAAAGCATTTATATAGATTTTAAATGTTGACAGCTGTAACGTGTATAATGTTTGCATATGATTACTTGCACTTTGGCAATGTGTATATAAGGGGATATGAGCTATAGTCAATAATATTTTACTACATTTTACTATTTGAAGCACATTTCACAAAAAGAATTGCCTTCTGTATTTGTGTGTTGGTCTAACAAAGTGAACAATCTCAAAGCAGAGGGCAAGGTCAAACAAAACACCTTTAACTGTGTCTGGAAGACACCACTGGAGAAAATAATTTGTATTATTTGTATTATGTACTCTCCATTCTCCTTGGATGAGAGTGGGTATGGAGTCTGCCCCTTACTCTTTTCATTCATTCCAGCCTCACTCCCTTTCTTCACACTGTCTCCTGTTGCTCCTTCTCTCCTGCTGACATGTGTTAAAGGGCTCTGTGGTGTGCAGCAAGAAAGATGATACTTGCATTTTTGCAGATATGTACAAATTATAAATTGGGCACAGGGTGATTTTACATGCCATCACTTGGAAGTTTTAGTCTGCTCCTGGTAGCTGTTTTCAGATAAGACAAGAACATGTTTTAAAGGCGTGATTTTTCTTCCTCTTTCTCTGGCACTCCATATAATTCAATAAAGCTAGGCGTTTGTTTTATTTAGTGTCAAAAAGTGCTTTATTTTAAAATGAATCTACCTTAGACTTTGAGGAGTCTCCAATGGCAACTCCCTGGAGTGGAAGCACATGATGGAGAATGTTTGCAGAGTGTTGGGCTGGTAGCTGTGTGCCCTCAGCACTCACAGATTAAATGCCTACATGGCCTTTTGGTTGCTGCAGCGTTATTGATGTGGAATGTGGTGAAAAAACCTATCAGAAATGTGCAGAGCAAAGGTTGCTAGAAAAACTCCGCTTTCTTCTTGTGCGACTTGTGTGTTTACTTCAAGATGCTTTCGAAAGTATCTTTTAATGAGAAGAAAAGACAACAATTAGATGAACAGTTCATCTGTCAGGCTGGCAGTACGGACAGTCAAAAATTAATGTAATTTAGATACGGGCTATAAATGCCTGGCAACAGTGAGTCTGGATTGACAGCGTGCTTTAATTTGCCTGCAGTCTTTAATGTGCAAGCTCCTTCTACATCATATCTGAGACTGACACCATGTAACCTTTCTCATGGTTGCAACAGTCAATATTCTCCTGTGAAAATAAAGAATTCCTAATATAAAAAAAAAAAAAAAAAAGAGAGAAAAGAAAGCTTTGGAGTGAGTGCACAGGAGTTTCTACCTGTCAAAAAGACTGTGTGCAAAGCATTTAACGCACAGGAAAAGAATGTCACAAATCAGTCCCTTCGTCCGCACTGTTGGAGCAGCCGGCTCGTCACTAAGCTGTGGGAATGGGGGGAAGGAAGAGGGGACAGACATTATGAGCAGGCTGCAGCAGCATTTTCACGTGCTGCTTTGTTTTTCTTGCCTGCTTCATGCACCTCGAGTGAAGAACATCAGTTTAGGCCCTTCCCGGGTCTGCAGCCTGGTGCGCCTTTCTTGTGAGTGCAGAAGTGTCGGGCACTGCAGGTGCTCTCTCCTCAAGATACAAGTCACAAACCATGAAGTGTTTTCCCTACCTTCCACAAGGCACCAGGAACTGACATTCTGGAATGAGTCTACGTTCAGGAATGCGCTTTTCCAGTCGAACTGCTAAACGAATATGCTCTGGCTGACGCAGCCTGCAGGTTCACATGCAAAGCATGACTGATCATTTCAGACAGGAAAAATTAAAAAAAAAAAAAAAAAGAATCAAAAAGGAGAAAGAATTTAATCTGAACGTTAAACAAAAAACAAAGAGACATACAGAACTAAATGTGCGTCAGAGGAACTTCAGCTTGGACATCGGGGGAAGGTTGTTCACTGGGAGGGGGATTGGTCACTGGAAGAGGCTCCCCAGGGAAGTGGTCATGGCACGGAGGCTGTCAGAGTACAGGGAGCATCTGGACAGCGCCTTTAATCATATGGTTTAGTTTTAGGTAGTTCAGCAAGGAGCACAAAAATTGACTTGATGATCCTTATGGGTCTCTTACAACTTGGGATAATCTGTGATTCTGTGAAATGTTGTGCTCTGGTGCAGAATCAGTGATCCAGCACAGTTTAGTCACTTTTCTTAAAACAGAATTGCCTGTTCTTCTCTCGTTTCACCCATTTGAAGTATGGGAATGGGAATCTTCTCTTTTCCTTTCAACCACTGAAGAAGGAGAAATCCAGCTGCTATTTAAATAACCAAAACAATAACCCATATGAAACATGGATTAATATATTGGCAGAAGTGCAGACTAGTCACACTCTTATTCTCCTGCATGTGTTAATAATTTTGTTGTCATCCATTTGTACTTCATTGTTTTCCATGCTGGAATAGCCACTTAAGTCCCCTGCCATTTACTTTGTTCTCTAGTTAGATGTCAATCTTATTGATGTTTATAAAAGTATCAGCACATGAACTTGCAAACATTGGTTGCCTTTGTAGAGAAATAAAACCTTATAGGAATATTTACAAGGACCAAAGGCACTGTTAATATCAAAGGAAATTCCTGATCTTCAATTAAAACTTACACTTGGAAGTACACTTTGGCATTGTTCACCTAAGTCAAGCTAATATTTTTAATAAAATACCTTTGCAAAAGATATAAAAAAGATACATTTGTGAGTCACTGGATTTCTAGGCAAGATATGAAGGTCAAAGGAAAGAAAGTACTGTTTGATGGAGGGAAATTAAAAAACCAAACAATAGAAGTGGCTAGGTTGTAGCTTCTACTCATGTCACAAACAAAGCCGGGTTGACGTGTTTGGCTGCTGCTTTAAAAAAGGCAGAGGGCAAAACTGTTTTCAGTTCTACCAGCAACCCCAATTAGCCTGGACTTGTCTGGATCAAGTCACAAGAGGGAAATGCCCTTTTATTTCAATGATTTCCTAAGTACTGAGCCCCTCTGAGCAGTTAACAGAGACTGTACAGGGGAATTATGTGATGGATGCTGTTTTCTATTCAGTACTTTCTAAAATGAAATCCAAAAGATTTTTTGCTCTGAGTTGCACTGATACTTTGCAAGTTGTCCCCATTCATCACAGGACATCAGGAGAAGCCCACTGCTGACAGCCATTGCCAGGAAGCTGAGCAGATAGCACAAACAAGGAATGTCATCTTCTCAGCATTTGAAGACAAAAAAGGGGGGCTGTGTGTTTGGTGAGATGTGGAAACACAAGTTTGCTGAAGACAGAAGCTGTATCAGCAATTAATTTAATTCATTTGATCTCAAGAGTTCTGGTTTCTTAATCTATATGTCTGCTGTGATCTCTCATTATACCCTGTCCAGGGACAAGAGGTGAGAGGTTTTCACCAGGCTAATCTGAAGGGGGAGTTGAATTGAACCCAAGGTTCACTGGGCAGTGCCAAGCAGCATTTGGGTGCTGAGTGAGACTGAGTCCCAGCAGTGGGATTTGGGAATTTCTAGTAATATCAGAGAAACTGGATGCTGAGCACTCCAGAACTAGGTGATATTTTGGCCTGTCTATAAAGAGGATGTACCTTGAAGACAGGGAAGCTGAAGGACTCTCCCTGGTGCTTGTAAAGCAAAATTGTATCTTCATCAGTTGCATTAGATGCAAAGTTTATAAAGCACTTTGGGAATTTACTATATGGTAAAAAGAAGCGAGAATTACAAGACAAAAAACCAAAATGATCAAGATTTATATGCACTCAGCTGTAAGAAATGCTTTCCCAAAGGGTGCAGTTAAGCAATTAACAACCCTCCCACACCCTGTTATAAAGTGTACGTGCATTTTGGAATTTGAAGCAGGGCTTGTTACAGCAGAAGACGTTGAGCTCAGAATTGGCAGTACTAACAATTAACACCTTAAAATACTGTCAGTTCCTGCTGATGGAAAGCAGACATCCCCTGTGCTGTGGGTGTAAGGGTTTTGTTACTGGGTAACTCCACCTCTCTCTAATCTGGGCAGTTCTTCTCCGACTCAGATAAGGGCATCATGACATATACCTTTCACATGTTAAAAGTAAGTAGTTTAAGTGCTCCAATGCTACCTTTTAACTATATTCTAGAAATAATAGTCATTATTGCACACAATTTGTGTTGCAATAGCCCACAGAGACCTTTGCCCAGGCTGGTCTCAGCTGGGCTTTGTGCAGAACATGCATAATGTACTCATGGTGACCAACAGCTCCTGCTTGAGAGAGGTACCAGCCAGGAGGAAAGAAACCTGGAGACCTGTGTCACTGGATCTTTGTGTCACAGGCCAGTTAATTATTGGAGGCTCTGGCTTCACAGAGATTTTTGGTATGCCACAGTCACAGTCTTTCAGATTGGAAAAATACCCTTTTCTTTCCTCACCTGGTGAGCTTCTGCATCTGACCCCTGTTGTTTTTTTTGTGTTTCCTACCACAGAATGACCATTGTCCCAGGCAACGTTGCAAATCCCTTTCATAGCACCTAATTCATGACATTTTATAACTCATCCCCTAACCTCTCCTGTGGGTATTCCTTCAAGTCAGAGAGGGATATCCTCAGTCCTGAAGTGCGAGACTTGCTGGGACCACACCACCTGTGGTGTCCTGGGAGCAGTGAACATTGTTCCAGGCTCCTGCCAGGGTTTTCCAACCTTTTCTCAAAGACCTATTTCAAACCTTATTTCAGCTTTGAAGATGCTTTTAAGGCACACAAATTATTGAATAAAATTTTAAATAAGGAAAACCTGATTATGTTCTATAAATATTAATCTCAGAGTGTAATTGCTCTACTACTCTATTATATTATAATAAACCTGCTGGTGTTGGAGCATTTTAAATAAGTGTTAGATCATTTAGTTTGTTCTAACACTCTTGGTGGCAACAATCTTCAGTCTGAAACAAGATTGCAATTTGCTGATTAAAGCAGTATCACCTCATCAAGTGAGATTGTTTTCATTTTTTTTATTTTACCTTTTTTTTTTTTTTTCTCCTTTTTAATTTACTCTTACTAAATATTTCATTTTTGGAGCATCTTATGCCTTTTCTACTCTTGCTGTTTAATTGACATTAATAAAATGTTCATAACCCCATTGACCCAGAAAGTGTTGCATATCCAAGGCACACGATCAAGGTTTGATGTGGAAGTGGTACCTCTGAAAAACTACGCAGGGCTGTGTCAGGCCTTCAGAATGTAATCTGTCAGTACGAGTTCAGATACAGTAATGTTCCATATTTGTTTTACTGGCTGTTTATGGGACTAATTGGGAGACTTTGGAAGGGGAGCTGAAAGAACTGGATTATATTTAGGTCTATTTCTGCATCAGAATGGTCTGGAACAGCACGTTGGAACTTATATTTGGTAAAAATACCATGGCATCATTCAATTGACAGAGGGCATCTGGCCCTTCTCTCTATTCACGGAGGAGGAGCTGTATGTGAGACATGAAAAGAAGGCAAATTGAACAGAATGAATAAGGCCACAGCAGTTTTTGCTGGAGCAAAATAGTTGAATTGAAGCTGGTATTTGCTTTCTCCAGTCCAAATGAAGCAGTGGTGGAATCCATGCCAAGAGATGTGTTTCCCATCACATCTCATTCAGTTTAGCATCTTATTAGTTGCAGTCAAATATTTTCATAACTAACGACTCTGCTCTTAATGATCTATTCTGCACACACAGACGAAATGAGAAATGAACCTGCACATACAACGAAAGTGAGTTTTTACCTTTAAGTAGGCGCTCTTATAAACATTTGTGCACCATTCTTTGCCCTGTGGCCTGTGCTATTTTTCAGTCCCCACTGCTAAACCTCTCCTGAAAGTTAAAGACACTACTTTTATCACTGAATTGAAATCACTCCGAGTACTGCAGAGCACTTCCCTCAAAAAGCATCATGTAGCTTGTACACATCTTTAACAAGTGATGATTACATGTCCACTTGCATGTGTACAACCTCACTGGAGGAACTCGCCTTCAAGGTGGAGTTTGACCCAGATGTGAGGGCAAGCACAACCTAAACCAATGCCAGGTAAATACTAAAATCATGTGCATAAGACTAAAAGTTGTTACCACTGGCCTTTTTAGCCATCAGCGCGCTTGTAGCAAGCGTGGGTAGAACCTTTCTCAAATCTTTGTTCACGAAGCCCAACCATGATGATGATGATGATGATGATGTTACCACTGTGGTCACTTTACAAATTTCTTAGTCTGAATTGTCTTGGATAAAATGTCTTTATAGGACTTCGCAGAACAAACACCTGGTCAGGCACAGAGTTGTTTATGAAAGTGGGTTCGTATGTGGCATACACTGATCTGCACAAACATTTGTGCAAGAGAGGTGAGAGTTGGAAAAATGCTCAAAGGATGTGAAAACACTGTGGGTGGGCTTAGGGATGTAGAATCATTGGATAATTTAGGTTGGAAAAAGCTCTGAGGTCATTGAGTCCAACCATTAACCTAATGCTGCCAGGCTCACCACTAAATCACGTTTCCAAGTACCCCATCTACACATCTGTTTGAGCACTTCCAGGGATTGTGATTCCAACACTTCTCAGGGCAGCCTGTTCTGGTGATTGACTGCCTTTCAGTGGAGAAGTTTTTCCCTTGTAAAATCTAAACCTCCCCTGGCACAACTTGAGGCCAGACTTGTGTTCCGGACCCCTCCCCTGCTCCATTGCCATTCCCTGGACACGCTCCAGCACCTAAAGGTCTTTCTTGTCATGAGGAGCCTAAAAGTGAACCCAGGATTCAAGGTATGGCCTCACCAGTGCCCAGCACAGGGGGACAGTCGCTGTCCTGATCCTGCTTGTCACAGTACTGCTGATACAATGATGATAGCCAGTGTATTTGCTTTCCTTTTTTAAGGGCTTGCTAATATCCCTGTATGAAAATTTATTATTATTTTCTTATAGGCTACTTTAAATATACTTTTAGAAAGGTTGAAAACACTAGGTTCTTGCTTGGGGTATCGTCTGCATTGAAAACATGGGTATGAGTGGAGAACAGAACAGCAATACACAGCCTAATTGTAAATTAACAGCACGTGGTGATCAGGCTCGTAGCCATGCCAGATTCAGTGTCATTGTCTTCAGTGATACACTCCTTTTAAGGGTGTTTAATTAGCCAAAATATTTTAAATATTTTGTGAAATCTTTAAACTAAGAGAACGGGAATATCTTACCTGTTACTTTCCACTGGCTTTCCAGCACATTGCTGTTAAAACCAGGTAACTTTAGCTCTCTGATGGCAACCTGCTGGTGACATGGGAAGACATTGCTTCATTAGGGTCAGTTATGCTTTAAAAAATCTTTATGGTCAATATAAAAAGTGGGTGCAACTGTGGTATCACATGTTTATATTACATAAAACTTAATAAACTAATGCATTTGAAAGCAGTTCTTCTGGTCTTTTGCTCAGGTACATCTAAGTGTCAACTGTGGGTGAATATCCATTTTCTTTTAAGAGCAGTTTGTCATTTTCTCTTGGAATGAAAGATTTTCCCAAATTCAAGCACATTTCCTTCCTGCAGTTAAAAGCTGAGTGAACAGAACTGTATTTTTCAACTCATAAATCCTCTAAAAAGGAAATCTCATTAGTGTAATGAATACACTGAATGGTTATTTGTTATAGACAATTAACCTCCATTAATTGGAGTGGTGTGCTCACAGAAGTGGGATTGTTTATTTGACAGAATGATTTTCTTTTTTTTTTTGATGGTTACAAGAAAACGTTTCAGATAACTTGCCAAAATAACATCATCTCTGGCTGATGGCACTGAGTAACTGAGGGCAGGGCAAATGAAAGCTGTCTGCAGAGTGGCAGAGGGACTTTGTGACACTGAATGACCATGTAGTGGAACAGCAGGGGAAATTTGGTGCTGATGGGTAGAAAGAAGGATAAATGGAGATTTTCTCCGAAAAGAGATTTTTCTTTCAAAAGCACAACAACAGGGTCTGACCTAACTTACTGCTCAGGAAAGAGCTTGGGCTGTAACTGGCAGTTTTATGAAAACAGTAGTGTTCAGCAGCAGCCAAGAGGTAAAAAGAAGAGAGTCTGCCTGGAACTGCTGGCAGAGAAGCATAGAACAAAATAGAGTTTGCTCTTATGCTGCAGTGTAAATCCTCAGCTTGGCTCCCTGTGGAGCACCAACCATCCCTGTGTTCTCCGCAGCTCAGAAAGCATCTCTGTTCCCTGGCTACTTGGTGGGCCACAGAGGTGCCCAGATTTTGGGGTGTTGTGGAGCACATGCCGTTGACCAGGACCAACATGGGTTGTGTGTGTAGGATTGTGCCCAAATCCAGGTCCAGGCTGACCTGCTGCCTGTGGTTTCACTGGCCCATTCCTTCCTTGCCCGTTGTACTCGCTACTCACAGTCCCAAAGATTTGCATTTATCCAGGCATGTCCCTGAAATGCAAATCAGATGCAAATCAACATAGGTACCCCTGCACGAGACCAAGGATGGAGGATCTGACAGTGGGGTAATTCCCAGAGCCAGGGACCAGCAGGAGTGATTCCCAGAGATGGGAACCAAGCACTGCTGCCTGCCATGAGAGGCATCGACCTTGAAGGGGCTGAGGGGGGTTCAAAGCCCACTCCTGCCAGTGTGCAGGGTCACCACCAAAGGTTTGCCTGCTGGGGAGGTATTTTGGAAGGTTTGGGATGTTAACATTCGGAGATAAGGGGGGAGCAGGCTGCTACAGTTGCACTGAGAGGAGTGTCAGGGAGATGTCTAATCTTATAATCCACTTATGTCCTTGGGAAAAAAATGTTACCATTCTGTCTCCCTCTGTTTAATTTAGTGGCCTTCAGGGACAATTGCTCAGTCATAGAAAGATGAGCTTCAGAGTCTGGAGCCCTGATACCACAAGCTTTCCTGCCTTTGCAAGCAGTGGAGTCTGACACACGTGCAATGGAATGGAAAAGGTACTAATTAATATATTTTATATTGATGTTGCATTTTCTTCTGCTTTTGAATCATTTTACTATCAGCTATGTGATTTTATTGGCAGATCTACACAGTTTCTTTTTCTGATGTTAGTTTTTCCTTGTTTTTGAAGGAATTGATGCTGCTATTAAGGATCTCTGTTGCTTGCTATCATCACAAATATAAATAAGGCATTATTATCTTTATAAAACTTGCATTAGCATTTACTGCTGTGGTTATTTCTTAGACATTCTGTATCTGTGTGGCTGCCTGTTGTGAAGCTGAGAAAATGTTAATGGAAAATGTTCCAATTCTAAAGTGCAGCGATCAATATGCAATACTTCTTACATGTTAACCTTTACCATATGGATTTAATATCACATCTGATTTACACCTAATAAAACAGGAGAATGCCTCTAGAGTTATTATTTATTCCTCTTTTTTTTTTTTTTAATTTCCTTTTTAAAAATTATTTAAAAATTGAACATTTTCTGCTTCAGGTATTACTGAGTGCCAAGTGGTCAAGAAACCATCCTATGGCCTCACCCAGCACCTAACTGATCTGACTTCAGCAAAAACTTCCTGACTTCAGCCATCTCCCAGCCATGGGCAAAGCTGGATCTCTCATTCCGAACTCTGTTTCAGTTCTGATAGTTTAAACTTGAGGAAAAATTCACTACATAAACAGAAGTGCTCTGGGTTTACTGGAGTAACCAGCATGAACATTTGCCTCACCATCTCTAGAGTTCTCTGTAACATTTTAAACTAAACTCTTAGACATTTCTGGCTGTGTTCATCAAATTTAGTTTGCAACATTGACAGCCAGAAGTGGGCATCCTGCTGTCCTGATTTGTAAGCCAGTTCAACCCTGCTTATTTCAGTGGGATCACACAAGAGATCATTCCAAGGCAGTTCTGACTGGGTGACCTTACTGATAGTCTGCTCATCTCAACCAGTGCATCCTATTTCACACCATGGGTCTTTTTTAGCAAAGATTTTGTGGTTTTCCACTTCAGTGTTTTAATTGTGTGTCTTTAGTATTTTAGTGTCTCTTTAGTGTTCAGTGTCCTCTTCAGTGTTTTAATGGTGTCTCTCTAAGTTATAATAGGTCAAATCTTGACTGCACTAAAAAGATATGTATTGACTTTCTTCTATTTAATTAATAAACAGTTAACCCTGAGCCACCTGTGCTCTGGTAGCAGTGGAAGGGCACTTGAAAATGGTGACAACAGGTACATCACAAGATATTCCTCACTGATATGCCAGGGCCCTCTTGCCCAGGTGGAGGATACTCCTAGCAAAGCACATCCCATGAGTCCAGGATACCTGCATTTTTTAAGAACACGTTTTCCCACCTACAAATCCATTTTCATAAATGTGGTACCCACAAAGAAGCAGGTCCCTGCCCTCACCAGATGTTGATCTCAAATACTGTGCACATGCCACATGTAGATAGAAATTCTAGAAGCAAATGAGATTGCTGTTTGGCAGCCTGGTGTTAGCACAGATGTTTGTCAAGCCACAGAACTGAGGTACAGTGTGTGTGTGGGGCTATAGCGGGATGAGGGCCTTGCTGAGGTGCTCCTGCAGAAGTGGAGCAGGGCAAAAGCATCATATTTAGTGTGCATGTACTCTGAGATGTCAGTCCCCACCAGCTCCAGCCTCCCAGCTATACTCAGATTTCCCTGTTCAGAGGACTAAGTTGCCCCATGGCAAAGACCAGAGGAAATGAATTACATGTACGTGCTGTGGGCAACCGGGATTTAAGGACTGTGGTTGAATATGGAGAGTGCTCCACCTGGACAGCCTGGATATCTCAGTGACTCCTGTCTGGGTGCCTTGTGCATCCTGGCAGAAGTCTCCTGCCCAAGATCAGGCAGCACCCAAGCAGAGCACCTGGAACAAAATTTGTCTTGCATACATCGCACGTGGACTTCCCTGCTGGTCTGCTCGAGGCAGGAATCTCCAGGGATTTTACCTACTGCTTTGAGGGAAACGAATCCTGCCTCAGGAGCTCCACAGGTTATGTGGGCTTTGACTCACATTATTCCTATTCATTCACCTTCCTCACCCGCTTTCAGAATGGTACCATTTATGATTTTCTCCTCTGCAGGCCTTACACCCCTCTACAGAGGCAAGCAACAAGAACTAGCTTAATTCCTAACATACTTGTGTATTCTCTTTTCTTCCAGCTTCCTCTGAGCTCTGTATCACACCTGACCATTTACTCTGTTAGGAGTCTGAAAACAAAGTCAAGTCTTAGAAAGTACCAATTATTTTAGTTGTGCCGCTGAATAATAGACTGGAAGGCAAGATGCCTGAAGTGCATCAAAGGCCCAGTGAAGGTCTGTAGAGACGCCTGTGCTATTTTAGGAATAAATATGTGCAGCCTAAGTAATGTGTAACTACTGCATTTAAAGATCTGTGGCATGACGAGAACACAGGGTGCTTCTGGTGGCAGGAGCTTGAGAGCATCCTTGGCAGAGGAATAAAGTGACTAACTACAAAGCACATAGATACTTCTGTGATGGGAGATGATAATCAGTCAGAGAAGCACTAAAAGATGGATAAGGGACTGGATGAATACAGATGGAGAGAAGCTGTAGGATTGAGGTGCTGGGCAGAGAGGGACCTTTCTTGTACAGTGCAAGATCTCAAACCCCGTGGAGTCTGACCTTGGCAGGGAAACCTAGGGGAAGGTCTTGTGTTGAGCTGGGCAGCAGAGCAAGGTGAAGAGCACCTTGTTCCTGCCTGAGAGGGGTTAGAAACAGGCTTGGAGCTACCCACCAGGGTGAGCAGCTGCCCCAGGAATACCTGCAGTCTCAGTGGTACCTTAGGCGGTGGGGACAGAGGGGAAGGAAGCTTTGGGGAGTTGGATGTGGCTCTGCAGGGTGGTCCAGGATGCGCAGTACCAGCACCTGCTGAGCCTGCACTATGTAGAGCTGTGTGCTGCTTTCTTTAAGGAGTTTTTAATTCCTCCCCTAAAAGCAATATCTGGAAGGGCTGCAGGTTTGGATCAGTCCTTTCTTGACAACAGGAGTGGCTCATAGCATTCTCCAAGACCAGTAAATCCTCTGACAGACCTGTCTCAAGTGCATGAAATGTTGCTGTGACCTGGGGTCTCTGATGCCAAGGGTGGGCTCAGCATGGGAGAAGAAATAGGTTTGAGGTGGTCCCTTGTGTCACTTGTTCCCCCAAAACTTCTCAGACAGGCAGTGAGGACCAAGGTGCACTCTGAAACTGGAGAGGCTGGTGTCACATGAGGCACAGTCATATTATTTAAGCAGGTGTTAGTGGAGCCTGAGATCCTGATTATGCAGTTTCAGTGATGAGTTAATTCTTTATGGCTGGAGGTGAACACGAGGAAAACATACAGGAGGCCAGACAAGCACCTCACAGCCTTCGTGGCGAGAGGCAGGAGCTGTTTCAGAGCGATAAACAGCTGCACACTGTGCTGGCGTTAATGCAGCCGCCGAGAGAGTTTCTCCCGTGTTAATCTATGAATTTCATAGCCCAACACTCCATTACTTATTTATAGATTTATAGCTCTTCCCCTCCCTCTCCCCCCAAGCATCTGGCTGCTGTATATGAGACACACAGTTGTAATTACAAAATGCCTTCTGAACAGCTATCCCCACCCCCGTCACCCGCTGTGGGTCGCAGGTAGTCATAGACCTTGCACAGTACTTGGCTGGGCACCTGCTGGCTCAGGAGCATCTGCTGAGCACCCAAGGCTGGATCAGTGCCATCCAGGGCCCACCCCACACTCTGCCTAGGCTTGTACCAGAGCTTGGACCAGTTGCTGTGCCAGGGTGCACGGTGGGACCCATGGGCAGGGATGGTTTCCTCCGGCAGCAGTAACAGATGTCTCTGTTGCACCTCAGAGGGATGTAGGTGGCCTCGGTCCTCCCTACTGCTCATGTCAGAAAAAGAGTTGGATCAGTTAATATATTTTGGGTCTGCTGCATCATTTTCTCCTGCATGCAGTTTTTTTTTTTTTTCACTCGTTGGAGCAATAATCCTACACGTGGCACTTTGCTCCTCTCAGGGACTGTGCTTTGGGCTGCCTCCGGGCTGGGGCGGTATCACAGCATGTGCTGTGCAGGGGTGTCTTTGAAATGATGTTGTGCATGTATTTTGGTAGTTTTTAAGTTTTGCTGTGAGTTACATATGAGGTGTGTGTTTCACTGACTGCAGGAACTGGGATATTCTCTGCAGCCCTGCATGGGGAAAAGCAGCTCCAGGACCATGGCCCATGCATGGAGCTTATCTGGCCATTGGCATCTCCAGATGCTTGTAAGTCCTAGGACTTTATAGTAGCTGCTGTGAGAGATTCAATGAGAAAAGCAATCTTTTGAAGATAAATGTGTTACATATGCAGTAGGGGATCTAGAGGATACCTGGTACCTCTAGGAACAGCCAGAAGCAAGCAGCTATGAGACAGTACAGTGCCTGCTTCTGTGCACCACAGTAGGTCACGCACGTTACGCTCTCTGCCAGGCAAGATTTCTCTGTGTGTTTTCAAAGATAGCTTCAAGAAAACGTGTTTTTCAGCAGTCAAGATGCGGAGCTAAAAATGCGAAGAATAAAAACTGCACAGTCACTGGCAGAGGTCAACATTCAGTACCTGTTAGCACATTGTGCTTTCTGATGTGTCTCTATTATTTCCGCAGCGTGTGCTGTGCTGGAGTGCAGAGATCCTGGTTGTGGCAGCTCCTGTCCTTGCAGTGTTGGTGAAGGGTTCAAGGCCCTGACATCCAGCTGGTACCTGGTTCCTCAGTGTGAGTGCAGAGGCTTTAGGAGCAGCTGCCATGTAGTATTTTGTTTTACCTTGCAAGTGCTTCAGATGGGGTGTATTATCCTGCAAAGCTCTTTGTCGTTTTAGCACTTCTGCTTCATCTCTACTTGTGTTCTTGTTGCATATAATTCATATAATTGTTGGGTCTGAGTGTTACTGCTGGTGTCTTTGTGTTTTTCTGAAGCTGAAGGATACCACTTAGATCTGTAGATACTTACTTTGTTTTTTTTTTTTCTACTCCACTATGTTTTAATGATTAGTTTCAAAAAATATCACACTTGTCTGAAAGGTTGTTGCAGAGCTATTCTGATGCTGCTGATGAAATTGCTGCAGAATATTCTTCTATGGCTGTGTCAGTACTTAATATTAAAAAAAACACATGTTCTACGTAAGTGAGTTTGATTTTCTGTTGCCCATTAACTTCACAAGTATTTTCATATAATTATTTCACTTACAGAATAATTAAAAGAATATTATAAAAAGAATCCTGTTAGTAGTCCAGGCAGGTTTGCAAGTCTTAGCAGGAAGTTCAGTGGCAAGAGCTGAGTCAAATCTGAAATCCTCATTTAGCAGCTTTAATGCTACTCTAAAAGGAACTAAACAGATACAGAGCTCTCTACACCTGTCAAAACCTCTATTGTACTCATCATTTTATTTATTTTACTGCATTATTCAAGTCCTTTGAATTCAAGTCTTCTGCACAGGAGAGGTGTATCTCATCACGCCCTGAACTGAGTAGGTGAGATACACTCATTTTACTCTAAGGAGGTGTTTCAGAAGGAGAAATAATCAGTGGAGGAAGAGAATAATTTCCTAAGTTTTGATGCTTTTGTTACATGACTGTCATCTTTCAAATTCGAGAGTTCCATCTAGAGGAATCCTATTTCATGAGTTTGGTTTTGCTGGCCTTTTAATGTGTGCCAAGTTCTCTCACTGAAGATAGATAAATTCAGTCTCCTTTCTCAGTTTTCTGTGTTGAATACCTATGAATTTAATTGTTTCTTCCTGGCAGTTTTTGAAACAACACTTTAACATCAGTATTCTCTGCTTACATTTGAAGTATCATTTCCATGTTTCTGTTTATTGAGTGTGCTGAAGAGAGAGAGAAATTTTGTTCATGTCTGACTGTCGCTTATGAATTTGTAGCCCAGAAAGTTAAAAGAATCAGATTTCCCCATCAACAGAAATAAAATATATACTTGAGCAAAAAAAGAAATTTAGAGTAACTTAACAGAATCTGGCAACTCTGAACCATTTAATAATATAGAAAATGTTGAATGCAGACAACCCCACTGAGAACTAATATTTCTGCAAATAGATATAAATCTCTGCGCAGTTTGTTTAAGGAGTCACTGTTTCCAAATTTTTTTTTCTTAACCTGTAGAGAAATCTGGGGAAAAAAAATCCAGCTGAAATGCCAACAGACGCAATTTGCTTTTATCTTTTGGGGTTAGGAGTTAAATTCCTGTTGATCTTTTATCTAATAAACCTCTTTAGACCCTTGTGTGGCTCAGATACTCCAGTTTATCTTTTCTAATATTCTTTGTTTGTCAAACAGAGATTAAATACCTTGGTAATGTTTAATAATGAAGTCTCATATCTAGAACTGTACTAGGATGATCGTTGTATTCAGATGTGTGGAATTTACCTAAGAGAGAAAACAGTCAGAGAGAAAAGTTTTAGCTCTCAAAATCAGATTATCAAAAGGATAACATGGTGCAACTCATGGAAATGAGCTGAAGCAACCCCACTGTTTATGCTGTGAAACTTGAACTTTGCTATTGTAGCTTAATTTGATTAAAACAAAGCAAAATATATCAAAACAAAAGCACTGGAAACTTTCCCGTGGCTCAACTTTCCCAAGCCAAACTAGCATGTAGCAGCATTCCTGCGCTGTACGATCTTGATTGGTGTAGCCTGCGTGTTCTGATCACTCTTTGAAGAAAACCCTTTGATGTGTCCTTGAAAAGTAGCTGCAGCAGAGGTGTGGTGTGTGGGGTGCTGTGCTAGAAGTCCGAGGGCAGGGCAGCAGGGCTGAGGCTGTAAAAGCAGGGTACCCAGGCTGTGCCTGTGGGGCTCAGTAAAAGAAAACCGAGGGGACACTGCAGCTAAGTTCAGGGGAATGGCCTGAATGTCTCATGCTAAGGACTAGTCCCTCGGCAGCAGATCTGTGTTGGAAATATCTGATTGGAACAGCCCAAAACAGAGCTTGCAAGGCAGTGACCCCAGAGTTAACTGGTATGAATGATCAGAAGGTCAGTGATTGCACTGGACCCTTGGTATCTTTTACTTAGAAATAAAGATTTCCCATTTCTAACGTGATTCACATTGAAAACATAGGCACCTTTGAACATATAAACAGCATGAATTCTTCTGAGCACAGCAGGTAAAGTGGTTTTTCTCCACTTAGTTATGTGCTTTTTTCTTTCAAACTCAAGGTACCATGAATAAATTTTTACCTAATTACCTAATTTTACCCAATTAATTAGAAACCAGATCTTATTTATGATTTTCAACCTGAGGCTTATTTCAGTTTTGATGATATATTTACAAAAAGATAGAGCTTCTTTACAGTTGTCTTTAGTTTTTTTTTCTGCCAACACTTTCTGAAATTTTTAGATGTCATTTTGAAGACAAATTAAAGTCAATTTCATAACTTAAGGCTTAAATTTGTTTGCACTTTTAATGAAGTCACATTGTGATATGCAATCACAAGTTTTTTTATCTGATATGACACCTGCTACGTTGTTTGTGTCAGTGTTGATTTTAGAGTTTATGGTGGTTCTCCTTAACTTTCTCCCTCTTCATTTTGTAACTAGTTTTGCAATTAGGCAATTTTAGGAACTCAGCAGATGCAAAAGCGTAATTTTTTATGATTTTTACTACCTGTTACCCTGCACTTACAAGATGAGAACCATGTGGATGTTTCTGAACAACTTCACTCAACTAGCCGTGGTGAAAACTTTTCTTAGAAGGTATTTCAAGTTCTGCTTAAGAATACGGGTGTTTTTATGAGGTGCCTAAGGAGTGCTGAGGCCTTTTGCTCCTTGGAATGTCCAGAACTGGCTGATCACACAGCAAAGCCAGGACCAAGGGCTCAGGTTTAGCCACTGAAGTGGCTCAAAGCAAAGTTCTATCTGCCTTTTTTGATTTACCGTTCTTTTCAACTTGCCAGTGTAAGGTGGAGACCTTCTGCAGTGAGTTCCATCTGTCAGTAATCTTTTGAGCCAATATTGGTAGAAAGAGTATCTCCTTAATATTCCACTTGAAACTAGAGAGACAAACTCTGGTAAAAGTCATCCTAAAGAAAGTCTCAGCACTGGCAGTCATTAATTTCAAAGAAATTCCAGTCTTTGCCAGGACCATGATCTGATGTTGTGGCCTTGTAGTCAAATGCTACTCTGTACAATCTTCACTCAAACCCAGGGACTCTGTTCTCATTTGCTCCTTTTTTGTATGTTATTGAGGTGGTGAAATCATTGTTTGGTGCCAGCAGAAGGCCAAATTAATGGGTATGTCCAAATGTATTCGGAAACAAGTTGCTCAGTGAAGGTTGTTTATTTATTTGTGCATATATTTGGTTTACTCACTAAGCATAACTTCAGCTCACAAGTAATAATATTTGCACAGTGTAATTTCAGGAAACACTGTGATCCATAAAGAACTTCCCAAACAAGATAACTGCAAAGAAGATTTAATTGTAACAATTTATTGTTCTTCAAAACAATGAGGCTACTTAATAAAGATGAAACAAGTACTAAAATCCTGGAAGCAGGCAGTGCAAAGTCCACAGTGTCCTTAGTTTTAACCCATGCTCACCACCCATCAGCTGAAGTTCCTAACTAGCTGTCACATGAAATGTCACTCCAGAGTATGTACATTTGCTTTTTGCATGATGACATTTGCACTGAAATTTGCTGTCCACTGAATGTCAAGTTGTGGTCTAAACTGGTGATCTCCAACCCGGAGAAGCATTTAAATATACTCTAACAATGAAGTTAAGCACAGTTTAAGTGGTCCCTTAGTTAGGACCCAGGAAATGATCTTTGAATCTCCCATACCTGGTGACTCATTATATAGAAGCCCAAATTTTTAAGGCAGTAAACAGCTGATTGGTGCAAAGTGCAAACTGCCCTTGTTTGAACTGCAGAGAAACTTCAGGAAGATGGGCTGATATTTCCATAAATAGAGAGCAGAAAATGGATTATTTTTGTTCCAGTGGAAAGTGTATAATTTAATCAAGGTGGAAACATTGCATGGGAATGTGCTGTTTTCAACATAATTATTTTTTTTAGAAAATAAAATCAACAATTCAATTATTTTCACTGCAGAGTCTTAGAGTCTCAGTGCTTAAATGGAAAGTATTTTTCATGAACGCTCACACAGGATCAGGCTATAGCTGGCATTTGAAGGAGAATGAATGAATTAGTAGATGCTACCAAATATAATTTATAACGAATTCCCTTCCTGAGAAAGCAGCAGAATTTAAATGACTGCTTGAGTGTATTCATTGCCAGCATCTGCCAAGAATATTCATAAAAGGAGATAGGCTGGAAGTGGATTTCAGGATGATCTTTGGTGGCTCTGGCCTTCACTTTCCATTAGATGGATACAAGGGCAGAGCTAGGGGACTCTTATGTAAATTTGGTTATTATAAGCCCCCAGACATATATAATGTATCTCCAGCCATCAAAGTATGATAGAATTAGAAACAGGACAGGTGATGTACTTGTACCCTTTCCCTAAACTTCTCCTGGGGTTTTACTGAGTGCAGAGGTCACTTTAATACCAATTTCTCCCCAGGGTTTTTGGCAAAAAATATCCCATGTCTTCATTGTCAACATGGCCAGTGAGAAAACTTCTGTTCAGTTTTGCCTGTTTTGGGCTACAAATGTGTAAAAAATTCAGTATGAAAGATTAAAAATTGCTGATTTTGTGTTCTGAAAAACAGCTCCTCCTAAAACCTGCGACTTTCAAATATTTTCCTCTGATTGGGATCTAACCAATCATTGGGAGCAGTGCAGACAGAACTGTGCTGAAGCATTCTAACAAAATGAACATTAAAGCAAAAATTGTTCTGGAACCTTAAATAGTAGGTCACTCCTGTTACTGTATTATTATTTACTTACAGATCAGATGACTGTTTATTTTTGCCTTAGCATCCTGTCGCTCTCCTTGGCTGCAAAAGCAAAATGTTGATGAGTCAGGTAGCTAAAACAAGATGCAGAATGCAGGATGCTTCAAATATTGCCAAACATTTTCTATAAGATCTATCTAATTAGAAATCAGTTCCCTACTTAGTAGCAGACAACAGATGCCTTCAGAAGTAAAGTAACTTTTCTTTTATCGGTTTTATCTACATAGGCTGGATCTGGATCCTGACCATGCAAATGAATTTTCTGTAGTAGTAGGTACAATTACACATATGTATCGTATATACTTCAGTGAATTTCCCCTCTTTTAATCAAATAATTATGAACTCGTAGTTATTTTCTTATATTTTATGCTTCAAAATGAAGAATATTGTAACAATAGTAATAATAATAATAATAATAATAAGGAGCTTCATGTTAATGGCCCATACAGAGTTTATAACATGGATAAAACACAACCATCTTTACTTTTTCTGCATTTGGCTTTGTTTCAGCTTCAGAAATTAGCTGATGGGAGTACAGATGAACACACACACCGGCCCAAAAGTTGCATTACACCAACTGAAACTCCTTAAGGAACCCTGAGGTTGTACAGCAGTGTCTTTCAGATGTAAAGACTTCCAGAGCACAAGGATGAAGTAAACTGGATAGAATTCTTTGAAGCTACCAGGTGAAGACCCTCATCTCCAGATTTGAAGCCAGAGAACGATGTTTTCCTGAATGCTGTTTGGGGGGGTGGGGGAGCGGGGATCCTGTGATTACTCTGACGTGTTCAACACTATAGCAAGCTGCACTGGTTTTTTGCCTCTCCAACACCTTGTTGGCCCTTTAGCCCTACTGGAAGAGCTTTTGTGCTCAAAGGCACCTCCAATGAAAATGCCTTCACAGGCCTGAGGAGCTCTTCATTGTTTATTCTCTCTGTTTTGACATTCGCCTCATGTATTTTGCCAGCTGCCTTGCAGAGATTCATTTCTGCAGTGGCTTATCCTGTAAGTTAAATGCCACAGTTAAAGCAGATCGTTGGTGACAGGAGTTGCTTTGCATTGATACACATCAGAAGGTCATTAAATCCAAATGGCAGTAGGAAAAGCTCACTGGCACAACAGGAACTATGTTTTGATGTAATTGATTACGCATTAGCAATTTTCAAAGGTGGGCTTTTCAATGTAGAGCTGTTGCTTGAAAAATTAAATATTCCAGAGGATCTCAGAACATGTTGATACATATCTTTAGCTTCTTGCCATTGTGTTTGGACAAGTGTCTAATCTCCCAGCATCACGTAGTTCACTCACTGCAACTGAAATAGCAGAAGCTGATCCCTCTCCTGTTCTCAATGCAAATACCGAAAGAGTAACATGCAGAATCATAGAATCATAGAATAGATTGGGTTGGAAAAGACCTCCAAGATCACCAAGTCCAACCCCCGATCCAACTCCAGTTACTATATCATGGCACTAAGGGCCACATCCAATCTCTGCTTAAAAACCTCCAGGGATGGTGAATCCACCACCTCTCTGGGTAGGCCGTTCCAATGCTTGATTACCCTCTCTGTAAAGAATTTCTTCCTAACATCTAACCTAAACCTCCCCTGGCAGAGCTTGAGCCCATGTCCCCTTGTCCTGTTGTCGGTTGCCTGGGAGAAGAGACCGACCCCCACTTGGCTATAACCTCCCTTCAGGTAATTGAAGAGAGTGATGAGGTCACCTCTAAGCCTTCTCTTCTCCAGACTAAACAACCCCAGCTCCCTCAGCCTCTCCTCATAGGACTTGTGCTCAAGTCCCTTCACCAGCCTCGTTGCTCTTCTCTGGACCCGCTCCAGCACCTCAATGTCCTTCCTGAACTGAGGGGCCCAGAGCTGAACACAATACTCAAGGTGTGGCCTCACCAACGCAGAGTACAGGGG
>NW_020955194.1:2117245-2218044 GCF_003031625.1 Empidonax traillii | reverse complement strand
GGATCCAGATGATTCAGTAAGTCACCAACTATTTCCTCCCGGAATACAAGGGGGCTATTTGGTTTCCTACCTCTGTCTACCAGCTCCAGAGGCCAGTTGCTTTGAGGGCCACCTGTCTTACTGGTAAAAACTGAGGCAAAGTAGGTGTTAAGTACCTCAGCCTTCTCCTCATCTCTATTAACTATGTTTCCCTCCAAGTCCATCAAAGAATGGAGGTTTTCTTTGCCCCTCCTTCTGTTATTAATGTATTTATAGAAGGACTTTTTGTTATCCCTAACAGAAGTGGCCAATTTAACTTCAAATTGAGCTTTTGCATCCCTGATTTTCTTTCTGCATGATCTAGGTGTCTTCCTGAATTCTTCGTAAGTAGCCAGCCCTTTCTTCCATAGTTGGTAAACTCTCTTTTTATCCCTGATTTCCTTCAGAATCTCCCTGTTTAACCAAGCTGGTTGTCTTCCCCACCGGCTTGCCTTTCGGCACACCGGTACTGCCTGTTCCTGTGCTCTCAAAACTTCCTGCTTGAAGCACATCCATCCCTCCTGAACCCCCTTGTTTTCAAGGGTTGTTTCCCAGGGTATGCTCTGGACTAGACTTCTGAATAGGTCCAAATCTGCTCTCCAGAAGTCCAGCATAGAGGTTTTATTGTTGGCTCGCCTTGAATCTCTGAGTATTGAAAATTCTATTATTTCGTGGTCACTATTTCCCAGGTGGCCTTCAGCCACTACGTCTCCCACCAGCCCCTCTCTGTTTGTAAACAGCAGGTCTAGTGGGGCCTTACCCCTGGTAGGTTCATTTACCAGTTGATGAAGGAAATTGTCCTCTATACACTCCAGGAACCTCTTAGACTGCCTCTTCTCTGCAGTATTGAGCTCCCAGCAGATATCTGGCAGGTTAAAGTCACCCACAAGGACAAGGGCTGACGATTTTGAGACATTTCTCTGACAAAACATGTGGAAAAAACATTTTTTCCTCGTCTGGTAATTGTTCCTACTTTTCTTGTCATCTTCCCTGAAGTATTAAAAACAGTTATCCCAAGGATATTCAAAGCTAACAGTGAGAAGGAGCAGAATGTCACTAAGGCTTTAGGTGTTCCATGCCAGGTTCTTGTGGCATTAACTAATGAATCCCCACAGCACTTCCAGAACTGCAGCTGGCACTAAGCATTTTGTCTGGACCCCATCACAAATCATGAAAATCAACAGATATTCAAAGCAACTGAACCTATGTCATGTACAGGACTAGCCAGCTGGTGACAGGGCATAGGGATGAAAGCTTATTATTAACCAGGGATCTGATTTCAGGTCTGTGTGAGAATTGTTGTGGCTTTTCTCTTTCCTGTTGCCTGAAGTGCTTCTTATTATGGATGCACATGTCAGAGCAAAACATGGACATGCACTAACGCCTCTTGCATTCCTGTCCTTTGTAAAAAAACCCAGACCTGGCAGGCTGAGCAGTCATGGTGGGCTGTGGACCAGCAAAGAATAAGGACTACAGGGCTCATACCCAGGGTTTAGTCAGTAGCACCCAGCTAGTAAGTCCAGACACAACTAATTACTGTAGGGCAAGTCCTTTATGCTCTGTTTTGCTTCCCGTTTTTAATCACTTTGTATTTTTTATTGTAATCTCTGGAGGACAGGGAAAACCAGTGTTGCTAAACAGTGTGGATAGAAGTTTAGCATGACTTCGGTTGTTGCAAAGCTGGGAGTGACTTGGTAGAACTCCCCAAGAAACAATTGCTGCAACTTAAGGCAAGACAGCACTGTTCCATATCCTCTGTAAATCCTACTCTGCCATACATCTTAGATATTTTAAGTATACCTTAGAGATGCTCAAACAGTGTATTAGCACTGTGCTTTCCTTGTATACATCAATATGTAAGGCGACTAAGCAAGTTCCTGAGTTACCATGGAGCTGAACTGCACAGATCTTGGGAGACAGTGAAAACTAATAAAACAGAATGAGAGAATAACTCCCAGGGAGCTGGATTGCCAAAGAGCAAATAACTGAACGTTGCATCAAATATACTTTTACCCCTTTCTTAGAAGATAACAGATGTGGATGAACTTTGCCAGTCAGATTCCTCTGTCAGGCACATCCGTGATGTAGAGTTTGGGTATTTTTTTTGCAGAGAAAATGCGGCCTAGGATTTCCCCTGAGGTGAATTTCTGATGCCTTTGAGTCTCTGCTGGACTCTGCTAGAAACTCTCCACTTGAACACATGCAATTTCTTCCTCCTTTCATCCTGGCAAGCGCTGCCCCCATCGCTCACCATCAGGGGCACTGCTCTTTCAAAGGAGAGGTCGAGCACCCACCCTCCCTGGCACCCACCCACCTGGCAGCTGCAGTGCCAGAGAAAGGAAAGTGTGTTCCCTCCCGAGCAGCTCAGGAAATGCAAGTAGCCTGGGCAGAGGGTGGAATTCATTTTGCTAAATGTGGATACCTCCATGTGAGCAAGAGGTCCAAGTCAGGGGAGAGAAACTTCAAGCTTCTGTTTTTTGCCTGAGATGAACAGCAGCAGAGACGCCCCCCCATCACTGTATTGATTGGCTTGCCATCAATTAGATGTCTGCTCTGCTGGAAGCATCAGCTCGGCAGGGGAGCCTGATGCAGGACACTGTCCCTCAGCAGCCCCTGGACATCCTGCTTGGCTGTGCCGAGCATTTCATCCTGGATGTTCATGTGGGCAGGGAATTGGTGATTGATTGACAGTATCCCCTCTTGCCATTATCACCTATTCTCATAAAAACAGTTCATTTGGCTCCTTAACAATCTGAATCTGAGGAGGGAAGATAAAACTTGAAGGATGGGAGTGGGGACTCGAAGATCTCTGGAGATGTGAATGTTTCATTCTCTCTTCATAAAGTAAAATGTAGAAAAGCTTTTATTTTTCTGTTTCTTTTGGGCATTTTATATATGACTGGGTGGATTAGTTTGTTTTCCAATCCAAGCAGCTTTGTTATCCAATTTAGCATAGATTCCTATGTGTATTGGGAGAAAACAGCTATACTCCAATGGGTTTTTTCAAAGTGTCTCAAAAAAACTACAACTAAATTCCACAGAAATACGGAAAATTTTTAGCGAGGCTAGAAATTACTTCATAATCTGAAGTAAATATTAGGAATGCTTGTGCCTATGAGTCATGTCTTGCAGGAGAATTAACTAGCTGATCAGATTTTAACTGCTTTTTTCCTATGAACAATAGAAGAATCTGTAATATTGAGCTGACACCAAGTTTCTGCTTAAATTAGTGTCTGTGTTGGACTCTTTGGTCATATACAACAAACAGCCAAAATTCCACAAGAAAGGTGTTGATTTATTTAACCAAAAATAATAAAGACTCTTTTGTGAGGGTATAAAAATAAAAACACACACACAAACAAAAATAAAGCCTGTTTTCTCTGGATGAAGGAACTGTTGCCTGAAGAGGGGAATAGAATGCTGCTGCTGTTCTGCTGTGACCTTCTCTCCTCCTTTCAAGGACTTTCCTGCCAAGGGACAGTAGGTGGGGATGGGAGAGATGCTTTTTGTGGCTGCTTGTTCTCACCTTCTCCAGGGACAGTACCTGCTACTTGCATTGCAGTGAGCAAGAGTGGGGCAGTCTCCTGTTGGAAAATGCAGCTACTGAACATCAGGGCTCCCCACTTCATGAGTCAAGCCACTTCACCAGGACAACGTGTCACAAGAGGCACAGGAGGCAAAGGCTGGTGAAGGGACTTGAACGCAAGTCCTGTGAGGAGAGGCTGAGGGAGTTGGGGTTGTTTAACCTGGAGAAGAGGAGGCTCAGGGGAGATCTCATCACTCTCTACAACTCCCTGAGAGGAGGTTGTAGCCAGGTGGGGGTTGGTCTCTTCTCCCAGGCAGCTACCAGTAAGACAAGAGGGCATGGTCTTACCCTCTGCCAAGGGGGGTTTAGGTTGGATATTAGGAAGAAATTCTTTACAGAGAGAGTAATCAGGCATTGGAATGGACTGCCCAGAGAGGTGGTGCATTGTCTGTCCCTGGGGGTTTTAAGATGAGACTGGATATGGCATCAGTGCCATGGTCTGGGGACCACAGTGAGGTTGGATCAATGGTTGGACTTGATGATCTCAGAGGTCTTTTCCAGCCTGGTTGATTCTATGATTCTGTGATTCTATGACTGGCCAAGGAGTCTATGAAAACCAGGATCTGTGAAAGTAGGACCTGCATATGTTTTTGGACTCTGGCAAATCTTCAGAAATCTCTTTGGGACTGAGTCCTCTTAGAATGGCAACAGAGTGCCAGGACACAGAAAACACAAACAAAGAAGAGAAACATCTGCTCCTCAGGAACCTTTTTCCCTCAGAGATATGCATGAGAAACTTGCTCCCAGGAAGGTGGATGTCTCAGAGCACCTGGCCTCTTTTGCAAGAAATTGGAAAAACGCTCAGGTAAAGGCTACTGCGCTTTGTAACTTCTCATGCACTGGCTCATCTTAAAAACCCCTGAAGGTGGTTTAGCTACCTTGTGAAGCATCTTGGGAAGCATCTAGCCCTCATTACTCTGAAAAGTAATCCTTCGAGACTCACTTAAACCAGTGAACTGGAGGATTATGTTCATTGTGGGGGGGAAGTTCTGCTTGCAGCACATTGATCTTCTGATAGCCAGCAGGACCCTGTGATGAGGAGGAGGAGGGAGGAACAGGATGCTATTTTTGAACTTCAGAAATCTTCCCCATAATCCATCATGAAAATTGGTGGATCATGAGGGATATCATTTAATTTAGCTGGAGTTCAGCTGAGTTTGTTTTTCCTGGAGAAGAATTTGTACTGCACCCAACAGGGATTTTTTAATTATTTTCAGTGAAGGAGATCATGGAGGTTCCCATTCCCTTCTCGAGAGCCGGCATTGTGCAAACAAACAGCAAAATTCACTTGCTTCGGACAATTTGCAAACTATGAACAAGTACAAAAATCAGCTAACAGATTCAGTGAACAGGCTGGGGAAGCATAAAATAACAGCCAGACAGTTATGACCAGCATGAGATTATTGTGATAAACAATCTAAATTATTATTGTACATCCCTAAGTAGCCTATTCTGGCAGCCCCATAATGTATGTAACACACTGTACCTTCTGCTGCTCCATATCCTTATAATTGGTTGCCAGTAATTTCTGTTTTCATCACAGTATTTGATGTTTGGTGCATTCTTGATTGTTTCTTCTGCTGAATGTAGCCAACAGATGAAATTTATATTTACAGCACTTGCAGTTGCCTGGGTTCTGAAGAATTTTTGAATTCCAGTTGTTGAAAAACTGTCTTAAGTTTAAAACAAGTAAGTTACAATTAAAATAATTTAATTGACCATCAAAAAGCTTAACTTCAAAAGAATTAAACCTTTCTGTAAGATATATTGTCACCTCATAGTCCATTTGCTATAATTTGAGCACTTTTATCAGCAGAGTATCTTACCAAAGGCTTCATGAACATGAGAGATGGTTAAAAATAAAAGATCAAAGCATGCAAACAAATCCTGTTAACAAACTCTAGCAAAAGGGAATTGTTTTTTTATTAAATATGAAGGCAACTCAAGCAAATATTTTGAAACACTGAAGTTGGATCACACTGTAGATTTTGGCAGGGTGAGGTATAAGTGTTGTGAAGATGTCTTTGTCCTGTTGCCACTGGTCTGACCAGAAGCCATGTGTGGGGCACATCATTACACCTCTTCTCTCTTCTCTCCCACCAGCCTTTTACTTTCTCTATGCTTCCAGATACCCTCTCAAATCTGCAGCTGAATTTAACAGAGTAAAGGAGCAGCAAGCTTGAAAATATTGCATTAAAACCCTCAGCTCAGCATCAATACATGGAGGTGCCTGCTGAAAAGAGGGAGAACTTGATCAACTCCATCTCCTGTGATAGAGTACCATTCACCTGGGTCATTCAGCAAGGTTTCTCATGCCTTCCAGAAGTCGTTCAAGAAACAGAAGTTGCACTATGGGTTTTTGTAAATCCTTTTGCCACTAACGGTACCACTGTTAAACAAATCTTTTGAGGTAGCATGTGAAGGTTGGGACTAATTTGCCTTTGCCTGTGGTTAAGTAATACAAACTGCTTCCCTGGACTCAGAATAATAGACTGAAATATTCCCATTTCCTGCAGATGAGTGAAAATAAACAGATCCAATCTCAGCTGAAAGAATGTAAGTAGAACAGGCCTTCATTTGTAGGGGAAAATAAACTCTGCTGATCCCGTAGGTCTGGGACTATAAACAGCATCCTTTTTCTCCCAGGGCAATGAATAATGTGAGTGCATGGTTTGAACATCCTCAAAATAAACAGCTAATCACCCTTTCTGGCCTAATTAGGTTATGTTCTGGCCCCTGGCTCTAGGTCTCATGCAGAGCAGCACTGAGGGAAGCCCTGCTCTCCTCCCGAGAAAGAGAGCCTGTCCAACTCTGTTGGTTAGTTAACATTTGCTCCTCGAGGATATCCAGCTTGAGGATCTTCCTTGCAAGCTTGCAGATCCAAGGGCAAGAATATTCTCATGGCTTTCCACGGAGAACAAATGTAACCCTTTCTTCCTCTCTTTGCTCATCCCACAGATGCAATGGGAGGACAAGCAAATCAGGTTTTTTCATTGTTTTTCCTGGATGTGGATTATCTGCCTCTTTGTTGTGTATCAGCAAACTGTAACTTGCTAGATTTGTCATATGGACGTTTATTCACTCTTTCCAGAAAGGTGATTTATCAGCAGTTGGTGTCCACTGCAAATGGTAACTAATCAATCCATAAGGATTGTACAGGACCCCTATTATTGCTGTGGCATTGCAGACAAGGCACTGGAGCACAGATGTGTTGTAAAATTTGCCCAAGCTGACACTGTGCAAGGAAAGAGCTGGGAGTGCAGCAGGTGCTGATTGAAGCTCACAGGCTGGACCCTGCACTGCTGAGTCCTTGGCAGGGCTGCTGTGAGTGCTGGTGCACTTCAGCTGCTGCCCTGTGATTAGGAGCAAAGAGAATTAATGCAGGAAGAGATCTGTGGCAAAGGCCAAGTGGACTTTTAAGCTCTGGTTTATCAAGGCTTTCTGGGCTGCAGCATAGGGCCTGTAAGAGGAGAAATAGCTGACCAGATTCAGAGCATTACCATATCTGCACTTTTCTAGATTTCTCTTTAGGTGTGCTTAGATCTTGGAATATGTTCCCATTTTTCACTGCTCTTTTAAAATAATTGTTCTTCTGTAACAAAACCACCTTTAATCCTCCTTTCAAAGCTTCCTTTCATGTTAAGAACAGCTAAAGGTGCTAAGAGGACTGTTTAAACCATAATTCCTAGAGGTGCTAATTTTCTCTCCTCTCCTTTCTGATCGAGGCTTGCAGTGGGGCCAGGGCAGGACTCCTGAGGATCCCAGCAGGGCTGAACTTTTCCAAGACAATGTCTATAGGTGGATACCACCCTGGTCACGGCCAGATCCGTTTCTTCTTATCCTTGCTTCTAATCCACTGGCTGCGGGAAGCAGCATCATGTGTCAGTTCTGAAGTCACAGACCCTTTTTTAGTGCCCTTTCTCCAGATTGAGGAGTGCTTGGCACAGACCCTAGATCTGAAACTCAGATCTCTGAGCATCTCAGGTCTATCTCCCCTCACAGCTTTCTTGCCTGTGACTGCCTTTTAGGAATAACAAGCCAAGGAAGATAAGAACAGCTGAGCAAAGACGTTCCTGAGCCACAGGCATTAAATTCTCTAGGACGTCCTTAGAAATAAGTGCCTGGTCCCACTTCTCTGTAAGCAGTGTATTTGTTATCTGGGGGGGGCCAGGTGAGACACTGCTGCTGCCCTTGGCAGCCAAACCATTCCTACCCCCTCCCCAAATACATTTCCTCACATTCACCAAGGAATTGCATCACCATCCCCAGCTGGGACTTGCTGCAGAACAATTTCTAGGTCTGGGGCAGCGGTGGAAAGGGAGACAGAGCCGTGATTACCCCATGGTGAGGGTTCCTTGGGGGAGAGGGCAGGGCAGGAGAGACAAGGGTGCAACAGCACAAAGAGAGTTCAGTGTTTAATAGACACATTTCACATTGTCACAGCATCTTTGCAAGAGCTTGGCTCCCAGTTTTGGTATCTGAACAAGTGACAGACTTCATGGAGGGGCTGTGACAGGGAGGCCTCTCCCCTTGAGCCGTGCTCTCAGGAATCTTGATGACGGATGCAAACCACTTAGACCCAAATTAAGAAAAGTATATTTAGGCACCTAGAGAAGTAAAGAGGCACTTAATAGGATTTTCAGAAGTGTATAAGCAGATTAGGCATCCAGCTTCTATTGAAATCAATGCTGATGGAGCATTTAAAAAAAAAAAATATCTTGAGGTATCTCAGCACTGTTACAGCCTGGGTGCATTTGCAGGGGGTGAGTGGGCTCAGAACCATGTTTTGTTCAAGATAAGCCTTACAAATAACAGAGCTCCCTGGTTGTACCAAGTCTCCAAAACCATGGGAGCAAGTCCTTAAGGTCCCACAAAAGCTGAATTATGTGGGCCTGTGAGGATAAAAGAGCAAGCCCGGGAGAGAGAGGTAATGATCCCTGTGTGCCTGCCAGAGAAGGAGCACAACTTCCATAGAGACAGAGAAAGAAAGTAACACAAAAACAAGGAGACAGAGCAATCACTGGATCTTGGCTCAAGAAAAGGCCTTGCTCCAGGTTTTTTTGGTTACAGAGATGGCCAGGAGGGACTAGGTGAAACAAATGCTGTCTGTTTGATTTTGTCGGGGAAGCAGCACTTTTGCAGTCCTTGTAAATAAATGCATTTGACCCAAAGAATCATCATCTTCTGTGGCCAGTTTCTCCCTTGGGTAGAAAGTACTTGTCAGGACCTGGATTTTGCCTCGCTCTGTGATTTACACGTGGAGTATAATTTCTGCAAAGTCAGTTCCCTGCTTTCTCTGAAACCCAGCTCCCAGTCTGTAGAGCTGAAATCAGTCCTTTTTTGCTTTACTGAGCAGGAGTGATGATACATACATTAAGGACTGTGAGGCACTGTGGTAACTGGGGCCAATTAGCTGCTACCCGAGGGCAGTAGCTCCCAGATGTGGGATATCAGACAACTGCAAACCTACAGAACTGCTAGCAGATCACTCATTATTCTCCTCCAGAGACTTTTAATTGGGGAATTAACACATGGTATTTTTAGTGAGTGTCCTCAGAACATTTATCCTCTTCTGTGGCATGCCAGTCCCTCAGGGAACACTATTTGGGAAGCAACCATTGCTCGAGGTGACAGGGAGGAGTTATCTCCTCTGAAATCCCTGTTGGCATGAGTGGCTGATACAGACAGCAGGCAATGGATATACTTGCCATAACTGCATTCCCAAACATGTGAATAACATTAAATAAATGAAGAAATCCCAGGTACCACATAGGCTGCTGACTCCAGCCTTGTGCTGGGGGTTTCTGAACTGAACGTGGCTAAAAACCTCTGCTACAAAAAAGCCCAAAGGAAATGACATGCTGGAGAATTCAGGATGGTTATTAATGTGAAATCTGCTAGAAGAGTCAGGTGAGAGGGAGGTGATTTGTGGGCCAGGAGACAACATTCAGCTGGGAAAGTCCTAGTTGTAGCCAAGAAACCTAAAGATAGGGAAGAAGACTTCTCTGTGTTACACCTTACTCGATCAACACCATTAAATACTGGTAGGGCCAAGTTTCTAGATACTGCTCAGAGAAAGGAATTTCTCTGGGCTTCTGTCCTTTTGGTTTCCAACACTTTTCCTGTAAAAGTTAGACCCTTCTGACCTGACTACACTGATGGAATATCTGAGGCACTGCAGTTCCTTACCTATGTGGAAAGAAAGCAGGAAGAAACCTTGATAGGCAATGCATGCCTATATTTACTTATTATATTTTCTCTGGGTTTTAAGTGCTGAATTATTGGTGTTATGCTAATAAAATCCATTTAAGCTCAAGGAACAGTCTCTCATTTAAAGAGAAGTGATTTTGGCAATTTGCCAGCAGGCTAGCAGGATATTAATCAGACAGTACCTAGGGACCAACACCACTATATTGCTTTTAATCTTTTGACCGATAAGGAAAACAGGAAGAAATCCATTTCCCTCCTTTCTTTGCTCAATGGGATAACCAGCTGGTACAGACTAGCTGCAGCTCAGCTCAATTTGGGAGTAAATATTTGGTTTTTAGCTGGGTAAATGAGAGAGCAGTGCTGCTTTCCCCCCCAGCTGTCATGCAGGCGGGTGCCATTCATGGTCACAGCGGGGCCCTGCAGGGCTTTGGATCCCTGAGTCATGTGTTAATAACAGAATGTCACCTTGCATGGGAGAAGTGTATGGCTTTGCTCAGATGTGCCTAGAAAGGGAAAGTTTGTTTGGCTGTGCCAGACAGTCATTTGAGGTGATGACCCCAGATGGTGTTTGGGACCAGAATTTCAGCCTGTACAGTGACTGTGACAGAGCTGCCCCAGGGAGGAGAGCAGGAGGCTTCTAAAGCAGTGACTCCACTGAGCACAGAGCAGAGACCACACTGTGGCTGGGGATAGTGGTTTGTTTGTCCCCAGCTGCAAACACATGGAGAAGAGCAAGAAATGTGTTACATTTCCATGTTCTTGAAGGACTACCCTTTGTAGCCAGTGGAGATGCCTTCCTTGAACCTGTGGGCAGTCCTGCTCTGTGTATGTGTCCTGTAGAAACCTTTGGGGTCTCTTTGGTGGAGTTTAGACCTGGTCTTGCCTTGTTTCTGTGTGCTCAGATGAGGAACAAAAATGAATTACACAGATCTTTAAGGCAAATTCTGTATTTTTTTAACACAGGCCTTTCTGACCAGCAGCAAAAGACTGAAGAGTGAAAGCACTTTAATATTGTAGAGCACCTACATGGAGACAAGTGGATCAGTTCTCCTGCATGAGTGTCCTTTTCTTAGACTCCTGGGGGAAGGAAGAGTCCATCCCACAGATGCTCCTGGTGGGACATTTGTTTCTCCCAGGGGCATAGCCCATCAAATCAGCACTGCCAGCTTGCTGCAGAAGGTGGGGCCAGCAGTCTGGAGCAAACTTGTCCTGCAGCAGCCCTGAAAAAGGAGCAAGCCATCTAAAAAGAAAAGACATCATTAAATTTCCTTTCCACGTGGTGAATGAAGAAGCTTTTACCTGGGGAAGAAAGGAAAAGTGTTCTTTTTGTTAACTTCATCCAGAGAGAAAGAAAATCTTTGAGGTATTTTCTGGCACGTGGCTCCTGTTAAGTTTCAGCCAGCTGAGCTGTTCCCAAAAGCACTGGAATGTAATTTCAGCAATAATCAATCAGCAGAAATGGAGGCAGTGAGGGTGTGAGGGTGTTCTGTTTCACAGAAGTCCTGGGTAAAAACCCATTCACTGTGTCTAAGAACATAGATTTAACAAACATGAATCTGGAGTGCTGAATTCCTGGAACCTCTCTTTACCCTGAATGATGGAAAATTGGAGCCATTGCTGGATGGGGGATGGTGCTTTTCAACTCCAATTTCAGTCAATTGACTCAAATTCATTTGTAAACCTTTGGCACTCCTGCTGAAAAAAATTTAATTTCCCACCTTTTTTTTTTTTTTAATTTATTGCTCAGAATGTGTAAGTACTAAATTAGACATAGAGCTTTTGGTGTAAGCCAGCATAATCCTTTTACCACTGAATCATTCTGTTATATAGTATTTTGACCGCTCTGTGTGTGTGTGAAATTGCTGTCTAAAATGTATTGCTTAAAATTGGTATTTGCCTGTTTTGGACAAATCTGTTAGAAAATTCTAAAAGGAAATCATGCAGAATAAAGAAACCTACTCTTTAGTCTCTTGGGTGGGAAACTCTTGAGTTCTGCACAGTTTCAAAGTGCTTTTGAAAGAGCTGAAATGGTTCAGTGTCACACTAAAATGGTGAGATTTTTTTGTAGGCTAGTTAAATTATTTTCACGGGACAAAGAAATCCCTTACACAGTTCTGTATTTGCAAAGGAAGGAGTAGTGTGCTTGCACTGTACTGGGATCATGGAAGCACGCTGCCTTGAGCAAGCTGAGCTTGGTCCACGCCAGCACAAAGTAATGACTGATGTTTTGATGAGAATTCAGTGACATGGAACAAGGGTTGATATTCTGCCATGGTCTAAAGAGTAGATCCCAGCAGTGAAGACAAAAAAAAAACCCCAAATGTCAAAAAAAACCAAGAAAAAAAGATAAAAATTCAGCATTTTTGGAAGTGTTCTGCTTTTCCCGAACTCTCACTGAGATTACAAGAAGGAACTTAAGGGCAGAGGTTGGTGTTTATGGAGCTGGAGGTATCTTCTCTCTGCAAAGTGAAGAGGAGCTCTAAAATCTGCTGAGAAGATTCCCTTTGCCTTTCAGTCTTCAGACCAATCCATATATGAAGGAATTACTTTATTCCTACCTCTGGTAGGAAGTCCACTGAGAAGCCTGTGAGAGAGCTTGAAGTCATTCTGTTAGTACTTGTGTGTATTCAGCTCTGGAAAGAGAAGTTCTATGTTGTCTCCTAAGAACAAAAGCCCTTAAGAGATGTGGCACTCCACATGACGTGATTTGCCTATACTGTAATTTTCTTCTTCTGAACGAGGCCAGGGAAGAGCTTCCTGTTACATTTCAGGGAAGTTAGGTGATGTACAGAGTGAAAATGTCAAATAATGGTGTTCAAGTGTATAGCAACCAAGTCAACATTAATAAAAGTTCACTGTCTTTCTAAAATGATCCTATACATTAGCGTCAAATGCTCTAGGACTTATAATGAAAGAAGACAGCATGTATTCAAGGCAATGAAATGAAGCTAATTAAAATGTCAGATAACACAAGTTTAGATTGTTTGAAATAGACCTTTTTGTAATATAGTGAGATCTTCATCAGAAGGCCACAAACTTAACTTTTTAATAAAAAAATAATCTTAATAATTTTTTGCATCAAGTCTGACCTCTGCTGCCTACAAATTTGGATTGATGTATCAAAGTACATATTGTCTTTAATGTTCCTGTCAAACCTGAGCTGTGATGCGTGGATTTATTCCCTACTTGGAGAGATGCTTCTGTGAAACTTGGCTAATAAAAACGTGACACAGCCGGTGACTGATGCCTGTTCTCTCAGGGCGTGTGAGCGTGGGACAAACACTGCACACACATCCTCTACTTGACACTGAAAAATGAGACACATCTAGTAAAAAACATAATATATGCTCTAACGGTCTTGCAGTGACCTTCTCGTTGTCTTTCTCCCTCCTCACATACCTTTCTCACTTCTCAACTCTTTCCCTTCCTTCCCTTGCAGGCTCTCAGCCTGCAATTTATCTTGCAGCGAGGTCTCTGCTGCCTCTGAACGTGTCATACGCTTGCGCACAGGCCCTGGCAGGGTCTGGCCTTCCTCTGTGGGAGATCTCAGGCTGCTCTTTGCCAACTTGGACTGTGAGCGGACAAAGGAAAAAGCTTTTCCTCGTAAAATAAAGATATACTTAAAAAAAAAAAAAAAAAAGAAACAAACCTCGGCAACGAATCCAAAATCCCAGCTCTAGCAACCTGGTAATTTGTCAGTGCCAGGCGTCAGCCCACTATTAGTCTTTTTCTGGATAGAGATGACAGAACTCTGTTGACAAGCTGTAGGACTTATTTCAGGAGCTGGCACCTGGCTCCCTGGCACGTCCCCCTGACGGCTGTGTCACGCTCCTTGGAGCTGCCTTTGGCTCTGCAGAAGTTGCTGCCTGGCGCTCCCAGCCTGCCTGGTTGGGAACTTGCTGTTTATTTCCATAATTACACGTCCATGCACCACTGTCCCCGGGCCTGTCTAACACTGAGCAGAGCTTGTCGTGCCGGTAGAATCGGTGCCCCAGCTCTCACATACCCTTTCACGAGGGGGAGGCTTCTCACCTTTCCCCAGAGGGGCTTTGGCCTCTCTCTTAGCCTCCCTCTCCTCCTGCATCCCTCCACTGTGATTCCTCTGAGCTGTTTACTCTCGGCCTTGCTCTGTGTCACAGGATGCCTCCCCAGGCTGTGAGTCTGCTCTGTCCCTTCCCACAGAAGGCCACGGCATCTGATCTGGAGCTTTCCTGCTCCTGCTGCAAGAAAATATTTAGCATTTTAATATATTTTCACATTTTTAGAAGTAATTTATGTATGAACATACACAGTGCTTAGTAATCATTTCTCGGATGAATGTGGAATTTTTCTAAAATTAAACTATCATTCTTTTCTCTTCACACTTGGCTGTCATATCTTTCTTAATGCAAATCAGTCATTGACTAGAGACACCTACTGTAAGAAGCTATTTTAGCTGTCTGATCAGTTATAAATTGATTTTAAAAGTGAAGACCGTTTTGGGGAGATAAGCTGGGATTGGTAGGGAATGGAAAAAATAATTCAAAGGGGAAGTTTTTATTTGAATGCAAGTGACTATTTACGTCTATCTCAGAGCAAAGACTGTAATCCAAGGGTCCTATCTCTCTTTCCTGCTGCTTTAAATCTTAGACCACAAATCCCTCCCCCTCCCTGGCCCTGTGCAATGTAGAGCCCTTGAGGACCAGGGACTTGTACCCTAAGGAAAACATATTTCCCCTTTCAGTCTCCATTTGATACCAGGCCAAAGGAAAAGGGAACATTATCTCTGAAGGAGCCAGGCTACTCTTCTGCTCTGAAGCAAGTCCCTTAGCGCAGGAATGAAAAGGAATCCATTATGGTTAGTTTCAGAGAAACCTCTCTTCACTGCAGCATTTCCCCCTGCTATGCTTCAAGTGCTCTTCAGAGGGAATATTCCCATTTTCCAGGCAAAGAAAATGGCTTTGCTAACACAGCAGTGGTCTGCACAAAGCAAGAGCAAAGCAGAGAAGGTTCACTGAATGCAACTTGGGAAGTTGGAAAAAATGAGAACTGTTTTCTGGTTTTATTTTTTTCTGCTCTTTATTCTTCAGGGTCAGCTCTGATGTTGTCTGCTGGGGCTTGAACAAGGAGCTTAATTTTTAAGGCATGTCTGACTTTTCTCTTCGGAATTTTTTTCTGTTGCTTGCACTGCTGGTTCTTTGTATATAATTAAAAGTATGTAAACAGTGGCTGAGTTTTTAACTTAATTCAGTTTGAGTGAACATGCTTACTAACTTCAAGGTTTGCATGTTATGCCTATAGGAACAATAGTTATCCTGGCATAAATATTGGGCAAGAGCAAATTTTGAAGCCACATAGATGAATAAACATAGAAAGCAACTACCTGCAAGTACTTCTGTGCTTTCCTGATTTGTTAAACCTTTTCTTTTTCCCTAGCAAATTACAGCTATGCAACACTGTTCAGATTTTGATTATTTATAAACAATCCACCTTGTCAAAGCTTCTGAATACTGTTAGTCAAATCCATTTGAATAAACAAATACATGTAACAGTTGCAGCATGTTTATAGATATTCAGAGAGCAGAAAAGGAACCTAATAAATCAAATCAATTACAAATCGCCTGTTTCTTGCACAGCTCTGTCGTCCCCTGAACACTTGTAACTGGGAGCTCAAAGCTGAACATTCTTACTTTGTGAAGTTTAAAGGGGCATGTTTTTTCAGTGCCCAGACTTGCGGTTTCTCAGATGTGTACAGGATTTTCTAACACGCTCCATTTAATACAGAATTCAGGGCAGTTGTTATAATCCTCCTTGAGTTAGAAACAGAGTCCTGGATCAGATTGCAGTTCTGGAGTGAGGCCAGCTGCTGAAGAAAGTGATTTCTTCCGCCCCTCACCTTTCATGTATTAAAAGATACCCCTCGCTTGGCTCCCGAGGAAGCTCCCTGGGAACCCAGCACTGCAGCTGCAGCAGAGGGAAGGTGTGATGCCTTTGGCAAGGCTGTGTGGCACAGCCCGGAGCCACCCTGTCCTACCACCCCAAAAAGGGAAAGCACCTCCCCGTTCTTTCTGACAGATCTTCTCATCAGCTGAGCTCAAAGCCTTATGCCATCTGTTTGCATCTTTGTTGCAACCTGTGAGAGCCTGTTTCATTTGGAATTCGGCTGCAGTGCCTCAGCTACAAGTGAATGCAAATACACGACTTCAGTGTAGTGGCGTAGGAGCAGTTGCAGCCTAAGGGCCCATCTCCCACTGTCCTGCTTTGTAGCAACAACCAGTGGGATGAGGAGGTTGGCCCTGCTGGTTTCCACTGCATCAGGAGACTGATGTGCTACTTACAGCCAGAGATGGAAGGACGACCTTGATCTGTAGCTGTGCACTGTCCTGAGAGGCAGGAGCCAAAGCAGCGCTACAGCCCACACCCTTGGGGCACAGCATGGTCAGCTGTGCCACTTACAGACTTCCCATAACACCGCTGTCAGGCAGGTTGAGACTGTCTCGTGGGTACTCTGTGGGCACAGGGAGTCTCTAGATGCAGTACTGCAAAGCACTTGAGCTCTTTCGTGTGTCTTCCAAGACAGGACTGCTCTTGTGTGGCCACCTCTGCTTCAGGATCTTGCTACTTCTGTCTTGGGAGAATGTGACATACGCTATGAACGTGCTCCTTGTGACCTGGGACCGTGAAAACCTCATGCATGGAGGCCTGCCAAGGCACCTGCCTGCAGCCTCCTCTGCCTGGCTCGGCTGAGTGGTTCGAGCTGATGGTTTGGAACGGGTGGATGTGAGTCCTCAGGTCACACATGGCACTGTTCCACGCTGAGCCCGACCTCTGCCTCTCTGCCATTGGTTTATTCTTGGCTGGTAATTTGGAGACCAGGAAATCTGTGTGACTGCAGTGATGGGTCTGCAACTCCAGTTCTGTTGCTGCAGCCAGGCCCTCACATAGACATGCACACACACACACACACACATATACACATATATGCATACGTATTGTATACTCTGGTCTCCCCAGAAGCTTGTGCAGACCTATGGCCATGCCAGTATCTGACTACCCTGGTCTCCCTCTGGTATCCAGCCCCTGACCTATGGTCTCCCTGACTGTCTCCCAGACCCCTTATCCTACATGCATTCTTGCAGGACCGCTCTTCCCTAGGGAAGACAGACACAGACAAACACACACAGATTTCTCCAGTTACTGGCACCCAAACTCATGGCCCCTCTGATCCACTGCTCAAATCCAGCTGATGCATGCACCCCCCATACACACACAGCCATGCACACAGAACAAGGTCCCTCACCCAGAAAAGAAGTTAAAAATGCAGTTTAACAAGGAGACTGTGGTGATCAGGGCATGACCAAACATGCACATTGACCAACAGCCTGCTTACATGCACTTATCTCTGTATTTTCCACAAGTGTTCCTTTGCAATTAACCTTCATCCTCCCATTCTCGCCTTTGGTCTTTACCCTTAGTATCCCATAAGTATCACACGTTCCCACTAACCCCTTAAAGACACCCTGCAGTAAGTTTTATGCCACTTCCCAAATGCCCATCCCATAATGAGTCCTAAACACCTGCAGGCAGTTACCCTGCTCAGTCTGCAAGGCTGTCTGATGAGAGCAACTCCTGCAGACTCCTCCAACACTGGAGTTGGAGGATATTCCCAGGGACTGGGAATATCCAGGACTAGCTGCTATAGGGCTTCATCTGCTTGGTACTGTCTTCTGCCCATCTCCAGGCCTTTGTGTTTATGGTGATTGTCCCTTCATCACATAAACTAACAGTTCTCACCACTGTAAACATTGATGGCTCTCAGAAGAGTAATCTCTGAGTTTATACTATTAAGTGTCAGCAGATCCACAGTTTGATCTTCAGAAATTGCGTGACTCCTGTATCTTCTGTGCTCTTGTAATAGACTGCTTCAGTCAATACAGTTTTAATAGTCACATCTGGAAGAAATAATTTCCTAAAGCACATTTACTGCTATTTTTCAGGAAGTCACGTTATGAGGATAATGAAGAATGTGAGCTGCATTTAAATACGAAGCAGGCTGGGACATCATGTGTCTCATTCAGTAACTCAGGAGAGGAAGACAATCCCTTTCTCCTGGTAGACAACCTACCATGGATTTCTCAGTAACATGTTGTGCTGCTGCTTCCTTCTGTGTGCAGGACACTGCGTGTGAGAATGCTGAGAGCCTTCAGAAGGTGGTTGGGAGGGATACCTGATACTGTGCTGCCATCTGTAAAACTATATCCAGAAAATCTAAGACTATATGCAAAAACCCTGTATTTTATTGCTGTGAGATGTAAACAGGGGACACTCGATGTCAGGGGCAGCCTGCAGGGCTAGGGATGGGATGGATCCTCTCAGGTTGCAGATGAGCAGAGCGCAGCAGAGCCCAGCAGGGGTGTAGTGCATGCAGAGGAGCACCTGGTAAAGACATTAATTTGTTGTCAAATTAAAAGCGATCCAGCAGTAAGTCACTGTTGTGCAAACCACCTGCCCTCTGCCATCTCTGCTGCAATAGGCAGGGATGTGAGGTACCAACAGCTCTGGAAATATTGAAGCTGCCAACATAAATGTTTTTGATTAAACTCCGTGCAAAGGCCGTTTGCATAAACACACAGGGTACACAGAGACATACCCAGGATGGTGACTTCAAAACCATTTGCAATCTTCTATTTACTCTCAGAGACATGTTTGTGAGGAATATGTGTAGAATTTGGCACCATGGCTTGAGGCTTTATCCAGCAGCTGCTGGAGGGATGGCACAATACCTGCGTTGCCAGGCTTGACACAGTTAGAGATGAAGCATTTCTTTAGATTAGCATGGAATTAATTCCTTTCTTGGCTACAAAATTGTCATATTTGATGTTGCCCGCTTGGAATTGCTTGAATGGATCAACAATGTTTTTGATAATATCTGCCAAGAGCATTGACTGAGTCTTTTACAATTACTCATTTTTATACATCATGCATCAGTTTAGAGTATAAGGCAGATAAGGAAAAGGTGTTGAAAATGGAAACCTAATAGTGTTTTGTATTTCTTACATTCGTGTAATAGACTTTATGTTGGAATGAATGTAGTTGTCCAGAGAAGCAGACCAGATATGATTCTAAAATTCATTCAAAACTTTGATTAACTGGACTTTTTTGTATAACAAACTGCTTTGCAAGACTGATTAGCCAGTCAGCTGCCAAAGCCATTTTAAAAATGCCTGATGCTTACCAAAAGCAAGAGGCTAGTGAGGAATACCGTGGTGCATCCAGTACAAGCACATAGTCCACGGCTGTGGATACTGGTTGCAAGACTCAGTGGTGGAGAAAAATTGAATAAGTCACTCCTCCTCCAATTCTTGTTCAAAGACGGAGAAAAATGTATTTGGAAAACAAATCATATAACTGTCTAGAGTACAGGTACACATCTCTACTTCAAGCTAACCAGCAACCACTGTGATAAACTCAACTTCTCAAACTTTGCAGTGAGGAGGTAGGTGCAAAAATGATTTTGCTTGTTTTCCCGGTCTTGAATGGTGGATAAAACCAGTTATAATCACTGCTGAAAAATAGTATTTTTTTCAAGTTCAGCAAATTTGTTTCTTGTCAGTGCACTGGAAAATTGGAACATAGACCTGGGAAAGATTCACTTAGAATAATGAAGTATATGTTGGCTTGGCACTTGCATCTGTACAAGCCACCAGGTGTCTGCATGCCTTTTAGAGAGGCAAAGCTGTTGATGTTTTTAAAGGCAGAGGAGTTCTAGAAATTCGAAACCTATGGAAAGGGAGTACATTTAACAGATTTTTGATGAGCTTGGGCAAACATGGGTGCTTTCATCACAGCTTTCAAAAACTGTAGGAATTCTTGAGTCATCTGTGTAGCCCTGAAATTGCGTCAGCAGACATCAATCACTGCAGTTTGCAAGTCTGTTGTTACAAATGGGGTGAAATAGCTCCTGATTAACTTCTGCCATGTGAAAAATATTTACTCCAGCTTGCACTGAAAATATTCTACCAAGCACAGGACTGGAAATAGTCCTTGCAACAGTTGTGCCACTGTCACCTGTCTAAACACTGAATGGCTGGATAAAAAATGGCAAACTGGGAGTACCTGGACCAGAGTATCCTCTACCATGGCTCTTAACAAATACAGTTGCAGCCTTTGCTGCCAGGACAAGGACTCTTTGTACCTTCATTATGAACTCAAGTGGAAAAAAAATACAGAAAGTGCAAACCTGAGGATGTAATTGCAATACAAATTATCTAGAGCAAGATGGAGCTCAGAATAACTGCGCTGAAGGTGTAGATGGAAAAAATACAGTGGGAATTAAATTTCTTTTTTTTTGTATATGTAAGCAATGACTTTTATGTGGTACTTTCTTACATCTTTTAAGAATTTCTTTTGAGCTATAAATTTGAAAACTAAAGAAATAATAAAAATATGACCAAATGAACTGATGCGTATATTATCACCATGAGTAAGCCATCACTTAGAAAAGTTTATATCTGGATGAAATCTATAAAGAAAATGCCCTCAAAACAAGACTTTATCATTTGTCATGACAAATAGTGACAATGGCTGAAGTTTCTCACCTTGTTTCAGGACTAAACTCTATATCCTTTCTGTCATCAAAGGAGCTGAGTCTGCTGGCCTTTGAGGGAGGGCTAACACAGGCTCTTTAGTCATTGCTTTTTTTGTGGTGGGCCTATTTGAAGGTTCTGAGGTACATTTTTGTTGTTCTAGCTGTGTTATTTGCCTTATTTCTGCTAGGCTGGTACATGGAGTTTTATTACAATTTCTTTCAAATAATGCCTACATTATATACAATTGACATAGGTGAAATAGATGTAGAGTTACTAAAAGTAACAGAAATGTAAATAGCAATAGTATAAAAAGATAGCTACTACTGAGTTCCATTTCTAAAGGGTAATTGCATTTCCAAAATAATTAGCCTAATAAAAGTGTGGTTGTATCCCGAAATATTTTTTAAATATAAATTTTATCTCTAGACTTTCATCTACCCCTGTTTCCAGCTGAAATAGTGCAACATAGAAGTTGATTAGAATTCTCTAACAGTGAACCTATAGGTTGAATCCTGTTGTTATATTCTATTTTATTGAATAGTAAAATGATGAACAGCACAGGTAATACCGAATAGAGCAATATTCCTTTATTTAATTTTGCAATTTAAAGTTAAGAACATTTTGGTTAATGGAAGGTGAAGATGGCATTAAAGAAGTTATTATTTATCGGTGATTTATACAGCAATGAGATTGTATTGTAAAGCACTGAGTTAGAAAAATTGACATGATAAGTCTCCTTAACTCTCAGACATTGGAGAATTGTCCTTGGTTCTTGTTGAATAATACATATTGGCTGATAAAAACAAGGTACAAAGTGTGTATAGATTCATTTAGAGCTCTCAGGTGGGAAAATCTGAGTAGGTTTTCAATGAAGAGTCTATATTATCCCTTGGTAACTGAGAACATTACATATGAAAACTATGGCATTTAAAATGAGTAATCTTATATCCAGACAGTGTTGGCTGACAATGCCATATTCTCCTTTTTGAGCTAATCATAGTCTTTAATTACCAGATATCTTTTTTTAATGGCAGCCATTTCTCAGATCCTCTAGTTAGGTGTTTGCCTGGTAGTGATGAAAATTTAGCAAATTCCTATTAGTGATATGGTGATGTTTCGTTGCCCAAATACTAGAATAAGGAAAAAATCCACCCCTTGTTGGTCACACTGTGTCACCTTTTGGAAGATAACTCATCTAGTAGACTGTAAATTCCACTTTTATGTTTATATTTGTAATCTGCCATTCAGACCAATGGGACAGTGTAGTCCGTAAACAGTAGTAACTGAATGCCAGGTTATTTCAGATTATAGGATGAATAAGACATTCAGGCTGTAATTTTGCTTTCTAGGTATGGTTATCTAAGACTTTATATGGCTACTATCACTGGAGAAGCAAAAATTTTCATGTGATCCCATGACAAAAAAATATCCACAATCGCTCTTATCCAAGTGCCTGTGAGGACTTATTAGATCTTTCATTTGTTAATGTAAGTGCTGTTGTTTTATTCTGACAAACCTAATCAACACATTAATCCAATAACTAAAAAACCAATTATTTTTCATAAAATCGTACATAAAGTGTTTATTAGGCTGCATCACCTATTATCTAGCATGGAGGCACTGTTGTTTTACCGGAAAAGGAGGCATATATTTGTAACAGTAGTTTAATCTGTTTTCAAAACACACCAATATAAAGGATAGTGAAAGTCTGAAGATGATGAGAGTTGCTAAAGCTCAGAATGCCAAAACTTTCAGTGCTGAAAATGCCTCTAACTCTTCAGGTGTGCCACATGAAGTTGCCTACCAGAATGAAACCAATGACAAGACATATTTTCAGTATTTTATTCCAATTTTTATTATTTCTTTAAATGCTACGCTCTTTGATTATGGCAACAGCTGTTGGCAGTACTGTACAATATGTGTCTGCACATTATGTGTTCTCTCACATTATGTTCTTCAGAGAGTGAGACTTGGATTTATTTTTATTTAAAACTGAAGAAAGGATTTTATAGGAGGTTCAATAACTGGAGTTCTTATAGAGTCACCTTAGGGAAGGCTCACAGTTCAAATGCACCAGGCAATGTCAAGGGAAGTGTAGGTTCTTCCCTCTTTCTCTTTCCTCGGTGATGTGGAGATATTTTTAAACAAGAATAAGTGACAGACAATCGTGTGTATTTTACAGCTTGCTCACTCATTAGTTAAACATGGGCCACACAGTAATACTGTGGTATGAACTGCAGTCAACTAAGGATTGTCTCTACCAGAAAAACTGATAGATTTATCGAAGATGCAAGCTTCAGTCTGACCCTGTCTGTTTCCTTCCTTCATCTCTCATTTTGTACATGAATATACATATAGATATATAAATATATATATACATACACATGCACACAAACACACACACACATACTATGTTGCCCCAGGCCAAAAGCTGAAATGAAATTACACTAAGGTAGGGATATGGGCTCTGGGCAATATTAAAAAAAAACACCTGTGTGTGCCTGTGAAATCTCCCCTTTTCCTGTGGGATCTGGGGAATGCCAAGTGACTGAAAGATAACATTTAGTCTTTGCTGGCCCAAGTGCCCTCCTCTGAGCTTGATGCCAGAGTTCTGCATAATGCAGTTCTGCTCCTCCCTGCTGACCCTCCTTTGTCCCTTCTCTTTCCTGTCACCCTCTGTCTTGCTGCCAACAAAAATGTCTAATGATCTGAAAAATAATCTGAACTAGCTCTTTCCATCTGGATCTGTTCCGTGATGTGTCTCCCAGTCTGACCACACACAGCTGTGCTGCTGTGGGCGTACAAGAGGGAACGATTTCAGCTGGGCAAAGTCGATCTGCCACTGTCTGTGAGACCACAGCTGCAGCCATTTCTACCATTTTTCTCCTTAATGTCTGTCCAGCAATTAACCTAACCATCAGCTACTGGCATCACGTCTCCTGTCACTCTTGACATCCACAGATTCCTCTGGGAGTCGGGAAGCAGAAGCAGAGGCAGAATTAGGCCACCCCTAATTAGGTGTGCTCTGTGAAGGAAGCTTTCCAACTGGAGTACAAGCAGGAAGGTTTGTGCAGGACAGAGAATATTAAGGCTGTGCTATTCCACATCATGAGCAGCAACATTTTGTCCCTCACTGTCTCCTGGGCTGGTGGCTTCCCACGCTGGATATGGGCTGGAAAAGCCGGCGCTGCCTCAGCTCTGTCTACACCTGCTTTGTCCCGTATGCAGTTTGAAATTTTATGGTCCCCGTCAACATGTTTGAGACATGGCCAGTTCTGGATCTTACACCTTCAGACAGTTCCTTCTCTCTATGCCATGTGAGGTGGAGGATCCCCAGTGTGAAGGATGAGAACCACACAGTGAGCAAAGTGACAACATGTCTCGTCTGGTCAAGACCGATGTACAGATCTCCCAGCTAGCCCTGACCCAAGCTGATAAAGGCTGCTGTGCCTATTTTTCACCCTGGGATTATCAGCCTGGGGCTGAGCCCAAGCTATGCATTCCTGCTTCCTTTTTTGATGTGCAAGACACCCGGTTGTGAACAGTCCCCCTAAAATAAATTCATCATGTGAGACCTTTCCAGACCTGGCAGCTGAACACCCCACTTACCCTGCCATACCTCTCCTGTTCCCCTGTGTCCTGCACACATCCTGTGCTGGTGGCTGCAGGGAGCAGTGGGGCTGGGCCCTCCTGGGGTGGCAGAAAGCTGCTGTTTGTCATTCTCCAAGCTTGGTTGCTGTGCTGGAGCCAGCTGGTGAGACCAGCCTGCATTTCACCTCCCAGAAGCCCAACTGCAGCAGGAGCCCTCACTGATTCATCAGTCTGGAGTCACTGCTAAATCTGAGGTGACCCAAGAAAACTTCAGAACCCCTTTGGGGACTAGTTGGCAGCTGAATAGCAGCCTTGAACATGCTGTTAGCATATAAATGACAGTCTTAGGTGAGCAAAATGATCAGTTGATATCAAAGTGTCTTTAAGGATAAGTTCTCACTTCTTCCTGGTGAAGGCCAAGAGTCAAAGGTGGAAATTCTGCCGTGGAAGAACAGATAGAGCCAGAGACTGCCCACAGGGAACACCTATTGGCTCACAGAGGGACGTAAAATATATTTTCCCCACCTGCTCAGTTTCCTCCAAGTCAGTGAAATTAGAATCTGACCATTTTTTCCCGGTAACCTTTGAAAAGGAGTCAGGCTTGCCAAAAACCTCTGCTGGAACACCAAAGGAAAAGGAAGCAAGTTGTAACACATGTTTTGGATCAAACAGTAACATTCTGTTGCACACATCTAAAACACAGTGGAGGGAACACAGTGCTGCTTTGGAGTGTGCCTAGCGACATGAATCACGATATTAGCTCAATATTTGCCCAAAGAGTATAAATCACCAGGATTCAGGCAGCCTAACTTTGTTTATAGGAGCTGCACAAGGAAATGAGTATGCTGCAGCCTTGTTTCTCCTAACTGTTCAATTCTGAGGCTTTCCCTATACACCAAGTAATTTTTGGTGTTCTTTTCCTTCTTTTCGAAGAAGAAAATTGCATAAATAACACTTGCAATAATGAAAGAAACTGCACCTCAGAGAGAGCAGAACATTGGCAGCATAACTAAATTTGACATTATCATAGATTTGGGTTTGCAGCATTGACAGTAATAAGCAATGGATCTATTTCATGTGAATTTAGCATGAGACATCAAAAATAGTGTTGGTTGGTGCCTGGTAAAGCTGTCTCAAGAAGAGTTTGGTCAGTCTAGTGAAGATCATGTGGAGTTTTGTGAGTCAGTTGATTAACTGAAAAGTGAAGTGGGTCAACAGGTTGTTGGCTTTGTGGTATTGGGAGAAGAAGGTGAGGGGTTTCTGTTGCCTGTGTGAAGGCCCTCTGGTAACTCGTGACCCTCCTGGACACTTCAAAGCAAATCTGAGGAGATGCAGGGTTTCCAGCAATCTGAATTTATCAGTCCCACCTGGCAGGTGGGTAAAGGACAGAGGTTTTCTTCATGACTTATCTGAACAAATTAGTGCTCAGTGTCGGTTTTGGCAGCCCCCCAGCTGGCCAGGTGGCAGGCACCTTCTGGCAGACCAGCCCTCCAATCTGTGCTTCCACCCCAGTCCCAGTGCTGTCACCTGCCCAAATGGCAAGATGGAAAAGGGCAGCAAGGCCATGGAGGAGAAATGAGTGGAGTCACCAGAAAGCCTGGGAGATGTGAAGGTAACTGGAGGTGTTGTGAGGCAAAATTCTACACGGACATGGAGGGTACGATGAAAGGACCAAGGGGACAAGAGGTGAACTTACAATGCTGGAAGCAGAGAGTTGTTATTTGGGGTTAAGAAGGAAAGCTGTGGGACATTGAACTGCAGGAAATCAAGGTTCAGTAGTTCTGCTCCTCAGGGAACAACTTGTCTTCAGAGCTTGACAGTATTGCATTGTGGTTAAATGTGTCTGGAGGGATTGGTTTAATGCTAGCATGATATATGGATCCCTTACAGATACTTATCTTGGAGGTTGTGAAGGGGTTCAGCTAGCAATGGCAGGCTATAAATGGGGGAGGAGAGGGATGTCAAGCTTAACAGTAAGGAGGAAGGAAAAACTGAAATAATAAATATTGATTTGGAGTATGTCACTTATTATCTCTGACTGAATAGGAAGATGTTATAATGATGTGATATTTATGTGAACCATAAATTATCCACATGAAGCTCTTCTGCATTGGTGTTGACTAATCAACGAACCATTCTGGGGATGGTTGGCTTTACTGTTCATTCAACAGCTTGAGTTTGTTATCGTATTTCATTGTATTCCTGTAGCCTGCACATTTTTATTAGTTTATAGAGATTTGTGGGATGCATGCCCTGGATGCAGAGAAATCACTTTTACCAGGTGGTTTCAGTCAGTAAGAGACTTGTCCTGACTCCAGTGATCCTTTGGTCTGTTCCCTATTGTACCAAGTTGTAAAGCTGAAGAGAGATAAGTAAATCCTGATGACAACAGACATTTTACTAAGTTAAAACCTTTCATGTGGATTTTGACCACATAATATGCTGAAAGTGAGTTGTGAAGCTAAGCCAAGCATTGGATATGCAAACTGAGTGTTGCATTAACCTATCAGTGAGAAGCGCTTGGGATAACAGATGTAATTTTTGTACCTGAAATTTATTTAGACTTCATCCCTCTCTGACATCACTTTTGTGGGTGCCCAGGGAATTTGCTGTTACTAAAGGTACATGTGAAATACTTCCAAGAGGGGATGACTGCAGGAAAACAGGGTGGTGTCCGTGACCTACAGCTTCTTCCCAAGAAACCTTAAACAGCATTGGAACAAAAATGGAAGTGTGGGCTGCACCAGGAGGTTGCAGCTCTGTAGAGGACACAGGTTGTTGGCTTCATGGAGCCACACAGGGTGTGTGTGCTCACCCCATTTTGTCTCCTTTCTGGGACCTTGGGGTTTCATCTCCTCATGTGCTCCCACACGAAGTGGACAGTTGGTGATTAGGAAAAGTGAACAATTTGACACCACAGCTTGACACCACCTACTCAAAACCTCCCATAACAGAGATGCAAAACTTGGCTCTGACCCAATCTGTCCTTGTCCCCCACCAAAGTCTCAAACCAGGAGCTTCCCTTTAACAGGGAGTGTCCACTCTCCTGGACATGCAGCTCAGGACTGCATTTCTCTGCATTCAAACTGAGGTGCTAACGTTTTAAGACAGAGGATTACATGTTCAGACACTTCATTGCTTCAAATTCGTTACAAAGCCATGCTATTTTTGCTTATAAAGTGTTCCTATTTTTGTTTATAAAGTGTTCTTCATAAGGAACAACATGGACAGTAAGATTAATTGTTCAAAAAACATTCCCCGAGGGAAAAAAAAATATTAACGTGGCAACTTGTGGTTCTTAATACATAGATCAGATGGAGGAAATGTTAGTGATGGTAGGAATACCAAGTTTTTCCCATTCCAGAGTCAAGAAGGAGAAGTCATCCAAAGAGCCAGTGCAGATGTTCACCACATGGTCATGTCTTTTTCTGTGGTCTGGTGAACAGATCATATTGGACCAGTACTTTCTTTCTTAATCAGATGTCAGGGCCTTAGTTGCATATATTGAAGGGGATATATGAAAGTTACTTGTGTCTCTTAGAGTGTTATTTTGTGCTACTTGCAGAAAGACATGGTGGGTTTAGGGTACATCTGTGTTAGTATTTATTTATGTGTAAGCCACCCAGATACATTTTTGTCCTGTTTCCATTTTTTTGGAAAACCTTTGGTCAGGTTCAGCAAAGATAGTGCTATTCTGAGATGAGCCTAGCCAAGTCTGTTAAAATTTGGGATATTTTCTGATTTTGATAGCTTTTCTGTCCTACAGGTTTTTGGCAACAGGCTGACTGAAGGATGCCCCTTCACCTGCTCACAACCTGTGACCTGCAAGAGGATTTCCTTTCACATTTTCCACTTTAAGATTGCACTTTTGCTTACTCAGCATAGGCTGTGAGGCTCAGGCCATCTCTTGACTCTGTGCAAAGTGTGTGGAAGCCGAGAAAGTACATTCACTTCTACTGAGTTACCTGAATAGTGCAAGCAAAGTCCTGAATTGGGCAGGGGCTCTGTGACTCCTGCAGGCCCCTCTCCCAGGCGGGGTCTGGCAACAGATCCATGACCAGGCACCAGCCCAAGCCTAAGAGGGCGTGAATCCTTCCCTCTGGTAGTGGAAAACACTGCTGGCACAGCAGAAATCAGCTATTGTATCTGTGTGCACAGGAGGGGAACACAGACAAAGCCGATTTACTGGTGCAAAACTGGATTGCATCATTGGCAATAAAAAAAAAAAGGGATGTTTTCTTTTGTTATAGACCATTTTTTTTTAATGTCTATGACATTCCATTTTTACTATTTCTTCTCTCAAATTTGTAAATTCTTGTATTTTTTTATCCTGTTTACTGTGAAATTGTGTGCATGTGAATCTGTCTTATGATGTAATTTGCATATACTCTGTTGCATGGGCCAAGGAATGTGCTGATTGAAGACTTTGAACATGAAACACATTTGAAGGGTTTGATTTTGCATGATGTGTGAAAATCAGATCCCTGTAAAGTTCCACATGTTAGATATCTAAAGATGAGGGCACGCAGAATCAGTTACCACCTAAATATGTATTTCTCCTTACCAGATTTCCTCAATTAAGAGGAGACACTGCAAGAGGTAAATTATGGGGTTTAAGTTATTTTCCTTTATTAAAGCATTGCTGACTATTTAGGAAGGGTTGTTTCTACTGATGCTCTTTGCTGTTGGGACTCCAATGCAAATAATCAGTGTCTGCCATAGCTGGGATTTTTTCTGAATGTTCTGTCTGACTCGACATGGCTTCTCAAAAGGAATTTTTGTAAACTTTTAAAAACACCAGACTGATTGTTTTGAAATTTTAACAGTGTCAAATATTTCTTCGAAACTTGGGACAGTAAAATGAAAGCTGAACAGGCACCTCTGCCCACACAAGCAAATTCTTTTTTGCATTTTCAAGTATTTCTGCTGGTAGTTGCTATTGAAACTTTGAAAAGTCTTTTTAGTGCTTGAAGTGTGACACAAAAGAGGGACTGTTTAATTTTTCTTTTTCAAAGATGAGGAAATTTCAAAATTATTGAAAGCAATAAAGAGGAAAATGAAAAGGAAGACTAGAACAATTCTGATGTTATCAATTTTACAGCATAAGTGTGAAAAGGAAAGTGGAAAAAAGAAGAAAGACTCTCTCTGTGTACATATCTTGATTTTGTCAGGTTGCATACTTGAATTTTTTTCCCAAAGATTCTGATTTGCAATAAAAGCAATTTTTCTTTGAAATCCAAACTTTAATTTTCAGGTAGTTTTGAGAATAAATCTGACTCGGTTTTTCTGGAAAAAAAAAAATCCCTTCTATATGTATGAAGTGAATTGTCTTTTGATGTCTAAAAAGTTCTACCTTTGGACAGTTAAATTAGAAATAACTAATAGTATCTTAACTGATTAGTCTGTGGTTCCAACAATCCTCCCTCTTTGAGTTACGAGAGAAAATTAACTAAACTTGCTTGCTGGAAATAAGTATCTTGTGCCTATTCCTGTAAGCCAAGACTGTCATCTGCAAACATGAATAAAGACTATTAATGTTACACACATTGAATTTTAAGGAAATTTCTTGCAATATGTGAAAGCAATCGTATGAAAATATGTTTGCAGGTTGAGACTGTATTCTCCCCCAAACATATAATGCAGTTTCCAGGTGGTAGCTATCTGATATTATGTCTATTTTTGTTTTAACACAAAGAATACTCAGCAGCAGAGTAATATTGCTCACTGCCTTTCCCTTCTAATATTGTTCATGGCAAAAATCCAATTTATGCAGTGCAAATAATCATTATTTCCAATAGGCTGAGGATCTTTCCTGGCAAGACCATAACCAATGCCTTCTACTCCTACTTATGTCATTCATGATATTCCAGTGATGTGACATAGCATACAAAATCCATTACCCATGGAAGGATTGTGGGAAGGGGGTGGAGGGGGGGGAAAGAGAAAGCAGGGAACATACCTAGTGCTGCAGAGCACAGGGAATTAAAAGCAAACAGCAAAGCAGGTGGAAAAAATACGACAAGGAAGCTTAACACATTGAAGAAGTATGGAGGGTTTGTGGACCTGGGGAAGCCCTGGAATTGGTGGCCTAGTGGCATCGTTCAGTCCCCACATCATTGTGGGGGAGTCAACTATTGTTAAACAGCACCTTTATGAGGGCTTTCCTACAGTCTCAAGCCCCTTCCTAGACTGCTTTTGAGGTACAAAGAAGGGACTTCAGCAGCAATCCCTTTCTCACCTGGAAGCCCACAGAGACTCGGTGCCAAGCACAGCTCTGTGATTGTCTTTTGCAAAAAGACTCCAGCAGGATGCTAAAGCAAAAGCATGTTTTCATCACTGACTTTGCGAATGGGAGTGACTCATGTGCCATCTGTTTTGTCCCTCCACCGATCATATGTGCTCCCTGTTTGTGCTGGTTAATGCATTTGCCATCTATTAAAGGGAGAGGAAACTTTGGAACAGTCAAAACAAACACGCCTGAGAAAGGCTGAAGTTTTGAAAGGGGCTGGTTGGAAAGCCAATGCCACTCTTACTTCCCATTGAAACATGAATTTCTGGGGCAAGAACATGCCAGGTGGCAACTCACTGACATCTGACAGCGGGACAGGGATTTCTGAGTGTCTGGGGGATGTTTGATTATGTGAAGCAGAGACTGGCAGAGTGCACTAAATGCACCATGTCATGCCTGGGCTGGCAAACCCTGCTCCTCTGTGCCTGTTGTTCTACTTCAGAGTCTGAGGGGGACTCTTCATCCTGGAAGGGAGAGGACCGAGTGGGAACTGTGATAGCGTGGATTTGTGAGCAGTACAGAGAAGGGGAGCAGGAATTGCTCCAAATTGTGTGGAGGAGACGATTCAACCATTGTAAAAACTGGGGGAGAGGGGAGCAATACCTGAATAGGGCAGTTGGTAGGTTCAGAAAAGCCAAGGAGCCACTCAGTATTCATCTGAATGGTGGGACTTGCTGCAGGTCGCTGAAATCTTACCCGGGGCTTCAAAGGTGCTTGAATAAATGAACGGAAAAAATTTCCATCAGGAGCCCTAAGATACAGTGACAGCACCTCTGGCTCATTCTGCAGCGTAAACTCTGCGTGACGTTGGCACTAAAACCTGGACTCCAAATTACTAAGCCTTGTAACAGACTCAAAAGACCAATGCCAGAATAAACTGGAAAATTGGATTACTGGTGCCTTGGTCATGCACGGGCTGAAATTTTGCCACATTTTTCCTCTGAGGTTCTGGTGTTCAGTTAAAGAGCCCACCAAGATGGCAACAGCCCCATCTGAGGAGAAGGGCTGTGCTGGGGAGTAGCCAGAACATGGCACATTCCACATGTTTTCCTGAATACTAACATCACCATAATATGCTGGTGACAGTGCTTTCTAACAGGACATTAATAGATGGTATATTTGTAGGAAAATCAGTAACAACTTGAGCTCTTCTTAAGCATAATATCATGACAGTAGGCAAAAAGCATGACCAGGGCCAAGGATTGACTTAGTAGAGCACAGCCTGCCCAAGGAGCAGCCTTTCCTCAACAAACACCATCTTTCCCTCAGTGCCTTCCTGTCACGCGCTTGTACATCATCCCTCCCAGGTTTTAAGATTTTGTATACAAGTATATTGTGGCAGAAGTGCAAGACATGCTGTGTGAATGTGTTAAAAATATATCTTGGTTTTCCTGTCGTTTCAGGTCCTCCTCAGTGGGCAGCCTGACTCGGTCACATACGACACCCCACAAAGAGCTTGCAGGTTTGGTGACATAGTTTCCTCCTCCCAGCTCAAGCCTAGACATGAGCCAGGATGTGTCACTGTCTTGCTCTAAGTGGTTTATGTTTCTCCTTAATCAGTGAAAATGTTACCTACCTAAATGAGAATGAGGAACAAACTGTACCTATCACCAGAAAAGCTCCCTAGAAAACAGTTTCCAAACATATGCATGAGGTAATGAGCCTGTTTCCCTGACTATGTGTCACAGCACTCTGTGCTATTCTGGTTGTGTTTCACAAGCTGGCATTGCTTTTTATTACGCTCTCTCCTGGTCTGCTCTGAGTCAGTCAGTCTGCACAGTCTCAGGCTCCTTTAGTGAGAAACCACAGCTACGCCAGGCAGCTTCTTTCAGCCCCACACCACGCTTCTGGATGGAGCACGACTCTCAGCTCTACTTTTTCATTTTTCCCTTTCCTATCTCTGGCTGTGTCTTCTTGCAGCATGATACGAAACCCTTTGTAATGGGGAAAGGTGCACAAACCATCCCAGTGTCCCTCTATCCATTTCCTTGCCAGGAACAGCAGCCACAGACACGCAGTTGGTGTCATTCAGTACAAGTAAAAAGTGCCTTCAGAAAATAAGTGCAAGGTGTTATTCAGAAAGCTCAACCTTTTGCTTATGAAATCTTCGAGATCTCCTTATGCATTACATCAGATTTCTCAACAGTTTACAAATCTTTTTTTTTTTTTCCTCCCCCCCTCTGGAAACGTTTGTCACAGTAGATTATTTTATTCAGTGCTGCTGTACGTAAAATGCAGAATGTTAATACTTTATTTGGCTAAACATGCATAATTCGGGAAGACAGGTGAAGTGATGGATTAATCATCAGGCTTTTAACTCTCAGTCTTGTTAGCTGCATTTTTAAATGTTGTTTATTTGAAATTACAGTGTGGGTATGATGTCTAAGTGGAAGCTTAAATTAAAGCTGCTTTTGCTTTTGGTAATAAGCTAAAGGATTGATTTAAAATCTGTCATTTTCCCTCATACCTGGATGTTCAGATAGACTTATCACAAATAACTCAGTGGCAAAGCTACAGCTATTGCATTTTCCTTCTGCTTTCTATGAATGTCTCTAAGCCTCGACCTACAGAACTTTTCCTACTTATTGTAGGAAGGTAATTTTACAGACAAAAAAAATTACGGACATATGGAGACATGGCTATGAGTCTTTGGCACAGAAATAAAATGAATCCAATTTTGCTGCTCTCATTGAGTGGGGAAATCACCCTTTATACAATTCACATCTGTCTGAAGTCACCTTCTTCAGTGTCTATTCATAGATTTTGTGCTCAAGACATCTCAACTTCAAAAGAAATTCTTCTTATGACAGCACACAGTATTGTCTGGGAAGATAGGGGTATTCCTGCTTTGATTTTGTGCTGTGGAAGAGAGAGGTGAATATTAGTTTTGTCAGAACGGCAGTTGAACCAAAAGAATGGAAAAATGTTTGTCTGATGATGAGCCAAAAAGAGTATTTTTAAGGGTATGTTAGTGAAGTTTAAATGCTTTACTTTAAAAAAAAAATTCTCATTTTGGGAGTATTTAACCCTTTTAACCTTTTTCTGCTCTAGATTTGTTTAGGTAAATAGTGTTATTTCAGAGTAATTGCTTGCTTTGTTGTCAGAGAGAACATGTAGGTATTTCTGAAACGAAACACTGATCAAGCAGCATCCAAACACTGTGTTTTGGTGTAATAGTCCCAGTACTTTTCCAGCTCTGTTTCACAACAAACTTTTTAATTCCCAGGGATGTTTTGCCCAGTTGAGGCAGAGGCTGGTCTGGGTCAGTCAAAGACAATAAGCAGAAAATCCTTCCTAAAAGAGTTAGAGATAAAAGAGTACTTTGAGAAGCAAATCCTTCTTCCTTGACCGGTGCTGGAGGGAAGCTGTTGATTAAATGGTCTTTAGTGATGCTGGATGATGCTCTGCTATATTCTACTCCTGGGAACTAGCATTTATTATCTTTCAGATCTGAGGAGAGGTACAAAAGACCTGTGTTGCTAATTGGTGTAGCAGCTGGCATATAGTTATTTGTTGCCAGAGATGTGCACTTTGCATTTAAGGGTTCTAACGTTTCAATTTCATTTGTGACTGCACTGTCTAGAGGCAAGAGCTGTGATGTCTGTGTTCAAGCCCAGGCTGTTCACAGCACTGAAGATTCACCTTGCCTGCCAGAGTATATTTCCCCACCCTTGGGTAATATAATTACCCTGAATAAGGAAAGGAAGTGTGAGGAAATCAAGCTGAGCCTCACAGCAGCTTGGGGACATGATGCTGGAGCATCCCTCTCACCACTGCCAGTGCATCCACCTCAGCTGATGTCCACTTCAGCATGGCTTTGACAGGAGAAACTCGGGAGAACAGCATTTTCAGGAGTAAAACAGGAGATGAGAGCTTGCCAGCGTTTATCATCTGACAGTAAGTAAGTAAACAGGTTGCCAGCAACATCTCAGATTATCTCCTCTCTGCTTGGGACTGTTTCATATTTCAGTTGCGCTTGTGATGGAAGAGAAGAACTTGTGCATATTTTTATCTTCAGCTTTCACATTGAGAGTGTTTTTTGTTCCAAGACACTGCGGTGCTTGTAGCTGGACTGGGCTGGAAGGTTTTGGGGTCCAGTAAAGGACTTCTGAGGAGTCACATCGTTGTGAGACCACACAGACACCATTATACAGTGTAAGAGCATCACCTCCAAGGCAGCTCAGACACGCCCTCTTCCAGAGCATGTGGTTTGATCCTGCCACCATTTGCCTTCCTTGGAAGAATTTCTTCTGAACTGCCTTTTATCTGTTTTTCTCTTTCTAAATTGCCGTTGTAATTGTTCATAGTTGGCTGTGTTTAGTTTGTACTTCTACAGCTTTCCTGCACTGAATAACCACCGTTTTATTTTAATTATCGCAACACAATAAGAAAAAGAATTGGGGAGAAAAGAAATCAGCTGTGAAACTACCTATTCATAGCATTGGTTTCCTGTATCTACCAACAAGTTTTTCGTTTGCCTAGATAAAGGTATTTTATCCTACTCACTTGTTTTCTTGCATCAGAATGCTGCTTTCCTTCCTTCCTTCAACTCTTCTATTTATGCAATATTCCTATTGCAATTTAATGAACTAGAAGAGGAACTGTTCAAGCTCAGTTTTGCCCTAGTCTGAACCTCTGTACTTTTTGGAGGACAGGATTTCTTGGGTAAGTGGATTAGTGTCTGTCTTTGTGCTGCCCAGGGCTTCATCAAATTGCTGCTAAAATCATAAGAGATAAAATCTTTGGCAGTTAAAACTGCATATTTTTGGTACTGCTGCCTTTTGCATAACACACACTTGGGACCTCTAGTTGTTATCTGGAGTCTGAGAATTTTATCGGATTTATTTTCAGATTTGTAATAAAGGGATGGACTCCCTCTGGGAAGCAAGTTTATTGTCACCCTCAATGGCCTGTTTGTCACTGTGCACAGGAGGATTTTAAATCTGCGCTTTAGAAGATAAGAATGAATAGAAATTCTGCTGATTGTGCTCCCTTTGGCTCCAGGATTTTGTCCAGACATCTGAGCTGTAGAAACAGGGAGACAGAAGCAGATTGACCGCGTGGTTTTATCAACCACTTCAGTGTGCAGCGTTCTGAGTGAAACCCTACGTTACTCCTGTTCCACATCTGCTCCCTGGCCTCACTCGTGCGCTGCTCTGAGCTTTGCTGCAGGAAACACGTAGCACAGTGTTGATCACAAACATTACTGCAGACTCTTCTATTTAGCCAAGAGCAATTGCAGAACGGGACTGTGTCTGCCAGACAAACACATGGTCCAGGTCAGAAATAGGTTAATTAAAAGGAGATAAGCAGGGCAGGAAGTCCTGAAATAGATAATATTAGTTGGCATGATCTTGACTTTGAAACTTACTTAATAGTTTTCCTTTTCAGAGAGTTTATTTATGTTGTAAATCTTATTCTTTTGGGCAAGGAGGAGAGGAAATGTGACTAAATGAGATTAAACAGCTTTTAATTCACATTTTTTCTCTTTCCAGCTGCATGCCTGCTACTCCTTGTGTTGAGCTCAGTGCACTTGCATTCAGTGGGGACGCAACCAGAGCCTGAATAAATAATTGAATGAAGTTCAGTGGAAAGTGCTCCATGTGGAATTTCAGAATTGTGATGACACTGGATGCAGCAAACTCTCATTTAACATGGGCAAAAGACTATGTGGGCTAAAGCACAAGCCTGTACATTTGCTTAATTAAAGTTCCTAGAGACAAGGCAATGGAGAGGGATGAGGAAGGAAGGGAAGGAAGGAAACCTGTGGCAGCTCAAAGCATTTTGCCTGAGAAGGACAAAAGGCTGCATCAAATCTCTCCCAAGTCCTGTCACCTTTTTCATGGGCGAGATTTGTGCTTGCAAATCCATAGCCAAAGAGTTACCTCATGGCTTATGCAGGCACCCACACACAAATTTCAGGTCTTGTTCACCTTATTCACCCTTAAACTCACTCATTATAGTGGGATCAAGTCCCCCTAAGAGAGAGAACATTTGTGTTCTGAAAGTGGAAGGTGCCCTTTGGTGACACAGCTAGCTGCCTGTAGATGGCCTATACAGGTGGCTCAAAAATCATTAGAGAAAGCTACTAATGAACGTAATTTTCAAAGTGCACCTTCAGGGAGCTGCAGCACTGGAGCAGCAGCCACCTGTGGTGCAAGGGCCAGGGATGCAAACATCAAAGCACGTGGTGCATCTGCATCAGGCTCTCAGGACACTGAAGAACACCAATTCACAGCCTTGTCAGGCCTGACACAGCCTTGTCAGGATGTAGCTATGCTGACTGGGATGTCAATACTTTCTGAATTGGATAGGCTTATGTAGCTCACTGAGACAACGAAGAGATGCTGACTGCCTGGTTGCCAAATTCAGCTTTCCTTCCGTCATAGATCTTTTGGAATTGAAGTTGAGACTGCAAAACTCTAATTCCTCCAGCCGCAAAAGAAGAAAAGAGTTTATTTTCTCTAGAAATCAGATCCTCTACGAAATGAACTTCCCAGGAATTTTTGGCAGTAAGTGGTATGTTTTTCACCGAGTTGCATTCTTCACATATTGACTGTGCTTCCCATGAAATTACAAATACATTTAACATTAAATTGGCCAAATTTCACTATCAATTTTCTGATTTTCGCCTTTGAAGAAGGATCTTACAATGCTTAGTGATTGGGCAATAAGATGATAGAAGAAATTCCATGTCAATAGATGCAAAATGGTGCATATGGGGGAAAAAACACTTTAGCTACATACAGAATGAGAGTTTCTAAATTAGCTTCTGATGTTCAGGAAGGAGATTTGGGAGTCATTACTGACAAGTCCCTGTGAAAATCAGTTCATTGCTCAGCGGTGATCAAAAAGATTATTAGGAATTGTCAGGGAAAGAATAGGGAACAAACAGAAAAAATTAGTTATGCTACCACATAAATTCATGATTTATTTTTATTCTGCATATTGTGTAGTGAACTCATCGCCACAGCTTGGAATGGAGAGCTGAAAGTGGCCCAAAAAAAGGAAGAAGCAGGCTCAGTGAATGGAGTGACTTTCGTGTGAGAAAAAGCAAAATATACTGGGTATTTTCATCTTGGGGAAGAGATGAAGCCTGATAACATCATGAATGGCAATGGGTAGCTGAGGAAAGAGATTAATTATCATTCCTGACGATATAAGAATAAGGGCTGATGAAATAATCAGCTGGGCGTTTAAAAAGGGAGCACTTCATCACCCAGCATGTGGTGAAGTTGTGCAAGTCAGGGCCACGGGATATTATGGAGACCAAAATAATAAATGGGTTCAAAAGCTGATGGGGCAGTTTGGCAGGGGATAAGGTCATCAGTTTCTGTTCAAAATTATATTGGGGATGAAACCCCAGAAGTTACTATGTCACCAGGAGCAGGGGAGGGTCACTCAGTGCCTGCATTACTTCTCATATGCTTGAGTGTTTCCTTCTGACCACACTCAGGAAATAAAGCCAGGTGAGTCCTTGCTTTTCAGTATGATGACCATATGGATGTTCTTCTGCTATGTTTTTAAAATATATGACTGAGGTATTTATTTTTATTTTTAGGCTTTTCCACATCTTCCATCACCATCTCACGTGGGAGACCTAAAGGTTCCAGTGTTTGTGCCTCACAGCTCCTCAAAATGTCAGAGAAACAGACAAATCTCCATTTACAAGGGGGATCTCTCCCCTAGGGAGGGTCTACTGGGATGGGAAAGGCCCTGAGGGACTGACAGCCACCTTCTTCCTCCCTACACTCTGGAGAAATGGCCATGCAGCACCTTGCCATGCCAGCCCTTCTCCCAGCAGCCCTTCCAGAACTTGCTGCCTCTGGGCTGCATCCAGTCCTCATGACTAAGGCACAGTGAGAGAGGAAAATAAAACCCCTCAGTGCAGCAAAGCCTTCAAGTCCTTAGTAAACACTGAAGTGAAGCCTGCGTGGCTTGGTCAAAATCCAGCAGCACATCTGTGGAAGAGGTGGGAGCTGGATCCAGCCCTTTTCTGACTTGGATAGTAACCTGTAATTACAGTTGTCAGACTGTAAGACACCTAATATATCCTTCTTAAGTATTCTTTTTTCTCTTGGTGTAACTTTTTCTTGCATCCAGCATGCTGTAATTCTGGGTTTTTCCCTTTATAGCAGTTAGTTTCTCGGCACAGTCCCTGACCACAAATACTTTTGAGTGGAACATCTGGTTCTAATGTGGGCTCTAGAAACGTTACTTTCTGCAATATTCCATTTTTCTCCCAAACAATATTTTTCCTCTCGTGTTTGCCCAGAAAAAGCTTGTAAGCTGATCAATGTCTGAAGCTACAAAGGGTCCATTTGAGAACAAAGGCTCCAAAAGCCACATAAATGATTTCCCAGAACTCGAGGCGGTTGCAGGGGAGATAGTTTGCAGATCAGTCGTGCACATGGGAACTCTGCAGGGTTGCCTCCCTCTTCTTTCTCCATTCTACCTCTCCCCACCAGCCCTACCAGTAACCATAACTGCAGAGGCATTCTCAGCTTGTTTCCTCGCTGGTGATCTCACCTAACTTCTTGTTTTTTGGTTCTCCTTCACTTCTAGCCAAACCCATTCAAATGTTCAGAGGAGGAAATGCTGCAACCCAGCTGCTTCTGTTGTTTCTCACTGCCATTAGAGCTGCTTTTTCAGAATTACAGGCTCAGGAGCTGTCCTGCACTATGTGAGTAAACAAACCTTCACCTCCTTAGAGGGGGAGTAGTGGTCTGCATGAAAGAGGCTGTGTACCCAGTCAAGTGGAGATACAGGATGAAGCAGGAATGTTTAATTTACTTTCAGGCCTGGGAAACACGAAAAGGCTGCTGAACTCCGGAGAAAACTCTGGCACTCTTCTGGTATGTTTGCAATACAGATGATGTAAATAATATATGGCTCCTGGAAGGAGTGTAGGAATATATAAAGTTTTATGTAGGGGAGCACTGCACGCATGTGGGAGATTCAGCTGCAGCTACAAATCACGGGCTGGGTGCCAACCAGTGAAATGGTGCCCACAGTAAACGAGGCTCGGGGACCGAATTACTTAAGTAATTAAAGTCGATTGTGACTCACATGCTGAAAGGGTAAATTGTGCACTGCCACAATCCACCAAGTTATTTAATTTTGGAAAACCAAAGCTCCTTGGTGACGGGGGAGGAGGATTTATTATTCTATTATTTTATCTCTGCAAGCCAAGCTGTAGGCAAATATGATCATGGTTTTTAAGAGTTTGCCTGAGCAGGACTGTCTTGCTGGAAAGCCACTTCATCATTACCATAAGGCATGGAGAAATAGAGCATGATTCAAGCATGTGAAAAAACATAGCTTAATAATTTTAAATCCTTTAGGGCTTTTGCTGTTGAGAAATGAACAAAGCTATGCATACTTTGAGGAGCCTGCTGTCCAGCTGTGTCTGGCTGGCAGCTGTGCAAGGTGGAGCTTCCTCTGCTAAAGTGCTCCCACCCATCTCAGGGTGGGCACAGGAGCACCAGATGGAGAAGCCCAGGGTTTCAGCTTTCAGGGACCTGAGGCTGAAACCCCACTTGCCTCCCAAAAGCCTATCCCCTAGATTTCTGTGTTCTGCAAACCTATTAGTTTGCTTTCTGGACTTGGAGATTTGTTTTTCCAATTCTTTGTGGCACACATAGGTTTGAGCTGCCCTGTCTCTCTCCACAGCCAGTGTACCAAACCCCCTTTCTTCTTAATTAAAAAACAGAGGGTAGAAGAGAAAGTCCCAAATCAGCTCCCATTCTAGTGAAAGGTGTCCCCTGAAATTTATAATGAGATAAACTCTAAGATTGCTTCCAACCCAGACCATTCTGTGATTCCCAGTTCACCCTTTTCATAGTATTCCTCCCTCCTCTCAACCCAGAGAATACACCTAATGTCTTTTTCAGTGTTAGAGTCTGCAGCTATTCTTTTTTTTTTTCCTCTGCTCATCCATCCATTTAATGCTTAGCATGACCATGAATATTTGCCATATGGGCCTGTCTCTTGATATTTTAATCTGCCCTGAGTTTTGGGTCAGTAATAAGCAATAAGAACAATTATAAAAAAAATTTGTCACACTTGAAATAAAACAGAATTATTTATTTTATTCCTCCAAGGCCATATTCTTAATATAGCTTCTTGGACACCTGAGAAAACGCTTATACTGAGATTTTCCTCTGACTGTTGAAATGATGCCAATAGGACAGAGATTCCCTCTTTAACCATTTGCCTGCTTCTCATGCCGTTTAACACACAGCAAATATGATGAAACAGAGGAATATTATTTGTGTTACTGAAGGTCAATGGAAATTTCAATAATTTTAGAAAAGGTGTGTGGAAAACTAGCTGGCTGGGATAGTTGCACCAGGGGGACCTTGGCCATTTCGCATAGAATCAAGCAGCCTCTTTGAACCCTCCCCAGAAATATCACTCAGCTTGAAATCTTGTCTTTGGTGGAGCAAAACTGCTGCTGTGCTGCACCATCCCCTTCCCCTGGCTGTTCCAAGAGCAGGGTGGCTGGGGAAGAGCTTTCATTGTGATGGAGAAAACCAAGGGGATTGGCTGAGACAGCTCTGAAGGAGGAAAGATGCCACATTTTGGTGTTTTCTGAGTCTGCATGACCTTCTCTTCAATATCAATAATCCAACAGACAGCTACAAAGCAGGCACTGACTTTATCCACTGCTTTTTCAGGTGATCACAGGGGTCACAGCCCTGGGTAACCCCTTCAGTGCAGCTGAGCTGGGATCTGACCTGGGGTTCACGCACAGCAGGGAAACACCACGAGGGGTGGGCTGCTGCCAGCACCTTCCCAGGAAATGCTTCTCAGAAGTCAAAGGGATCAGGTTAGAAACTTAAACAATTTAATCACCGTCTTTTGCAAGAAATGCTTCCACAGATAATTTTGTCCTCGTTTGTTAAAACTACTCTTTGATCTGAAAAGGAAAAATCCTTTTTTATAGGAATAGTGATTTCTGGAAAAGGTATTTTGAACTCATTTAGATGTAGCTGGCAAATTTTAATTATAGATGAACACTTGCTTTAGCACTTTTTAGTCATATTTTACTCCTCTGAAAGTGTGGTGGGTCTGAGTCAGCAGGATGCACAGCTGACTCCAGCCTGGGGAGGAGGCTGGGCAGAGCAGACTCTGCAGCCTCCAGATGTTCTGCACTGTTTTCCTTCCAGTGGCCTTGTGCAGCTCCCTTGGAGAACTAGGTGACACACAGATTAAGATTATTCTTTTTCAGAAGGGAGAATCTAGATAACAAAAATGACTAGGAAGACTACAATTTCTTCAGGTCTGATTCAACAGCATCTGCTTCACTTAAGGCACTGAGAGATTACTGAAATAAGGCAGGTGTCCAGGTTTCATTGAGGAAAATATTTTAGGCTGTTTTCACAAGGAAGAATAGCTGAGAGAGCAAAGTTGGATTATTTTGAGGGAAACGGCACAAATCAAAACAAAGAAAACACACAAAAAAAGAAGGGAGTGTGATTTTGGTGTCAGTTTTTAACTCTCCTTTTTTGAGCAGATTAGGGGTTGGTGTTCTGGACACAGATGTAAAAGACTGACATTTTGGAAGGAAAGGAAGTGAAAGGAAGAAGGAAATCTGCACCTAGGGTACAAAAACAGGGGTTTACCGTGCCATGGAGGGGTGGAAGCAGATTTATCTCTCTCCAGCCTCTCTCTAAAAACACAGTGTATGCATGCTATATCCACATGCTCTTAAAACACTAGAGGTGCATATATTTTTGACAAAAGTTTAGTTATTTTACCTGTCATTGTGATTTATGCTTCTTAGAAAACACAGAGCTGCAGCTGGAAGAAAAAAGCCACTTGGCAGGCTATTGCCAAACAAACAAAACCACAAAATATAGATGCCAAACAGCTTGTATACAAACAAAAGGAGCAGAAAAACAGCCTCATCCCCCTTTGATGCATCTACATGCTTTTATGAAAGAATATGTACCTGGCTTTTAACCTCCTTTCAATCCTTCTGAAGACACTGGCTCCATTACCATCTGTGCTCAAGGTATTTCCTAACTCCTTCAGGTTTGATTAAGATCTCAGTTTACAGAAATAAATGTGTCCTAACTATGTGAACAACTCTGGAACTGGCATTAATTTTAAGTGCTATCACATATTTTGAACAGCTGAAATACTGTGAGATGGAAAGCATCTGCCTGGGCAGGGACTGTCAGTATTGTCATAACTCAGAAATGGCCCTTTCTCAAGTCAGTCAGGACTGAAACCCCACGTCTTGGTCATGGAGCACCTGCTGTTACCTCAGCCCTATGAGGGCACCCCCTGGAGCAACCTGATTTTGGGGCTCCCAGGTGGTGGGTTGGGGAGGCTCCTCAGGAACCTGCGATCACAGTAAGTGCCCAATATTTAAGGACGTAACTGTCACACAGCTTTAAAAGCCCTGTGGCTTTTTGAAAAAGTACACGAGGAAAGAAATAAAATTCTGTGGGTTTTGTTAGAGAGGGAAAACTCATTTTGTCTACTGTGCAAGCATTTAATCTAATGCAGGCTGCCGAACTGCACACCAGGAAGATAGGACAATGGAGAAGTGCAGGGGGCTGGTAGCAGCCAGGAAGGTGTCTGGGGCTGCCTCTTGTCATTCCTAAATTCCTCTGCTGCCATGTTCCCCTGTCCTTGAGAAGGTCTGTGAATGGCTTATCAAAGTGGTTTTTTCAGTCCTCTCTAAACCAGATAATTGCTGAAGAAAACAATTTACTGTCCCAGCTGGCCAAGCTCAGTTCCCGAGGCTAAAGACTCTCTGATGGCTCTGGGTGCTCCCCACTTGGTGTTTGCTGAGCCATCAGTTCCCCACGCTAGAACCAATGCATATTTAAGACAGGAGATGGCAAGTTTCTTCTCCTCATCCCCCTTTTCACAGTTTCTCACAAACATGTTTAAGCAGGATGATTAGCCTGCACAGACTTGTCCAGGTCTGGAACTGTGAGTACCTGAACTCAACTGTTGGTCCTGTCACAGGACAAATCATCTCCCTTGCCTGCCAGAGTACAAGAACACAAGGCCTCAACTTGGCTGTACATGTTTTCACTAATGTCTTTTGAACATCTACTACCAAAAGGGGCTGCGATGGGTTATCTGTGTGCTCATCCATGATAAAATTAATAACTTAATGAGAATTTACCAGGGATGCGGTAGGTCTGATTCTACACAGGAGAACTTGGGTTAATTGATTGTGTTAATCACATCCTCCCCTACTCATCTTAATCCTTACATTTAATTTTATTTGTGTTGTGCAGATCCCTGGAGGAGCTGTGCTTGATCCGAGTGCAGTCAGATTCAGTTAGTTTTCTTGACAGTCCAAGGGAAGTGGAAGAATGCACTGAGGATACTGCTCAATCCAAAGCAGAAGGGATAGAAGGGGGAAAAAAATGAAAAGAATTCCAGATGCAAAATCTAAAGTATAAGTCCCAGGGCTAGTTGTTCTTATAACTATAAAATTACTAAATAGATATGACTGTTTCAGGAAATAAAATGGACGAGAGCGAGCTCTTTCTCACTGAGGGGTGTGAGGGAGGTGGCACTACCTGCTCACGTGTGTTTCCTTCTTCCAGGGGCTGGGTGTCCTTGCCCATGTAGCCAAATGTGGGTAGCTGGGGCTCAGTGCTGCTTCTGCACCACGGCCAGAGGCTGAGTGGCAGAGTGCTGATGGACATGAACCTAAACCATACCAGAGAGTGCACAAATGTGTAAGCACTATGGGCAGTCACATGTGGTGTTTGAGCACAGGCAATGGCCCTGTTTGATTTGCTAGGATTGATGGAGCTCATGGGTTTCCAATCTGTAGGCAGTGCACCTTTATTTTGTGAAGGATGTGGTAGGGAGAGGCTGCTTGGTGGGAATTTCAGATCCACCTTTGAAATTTGTCACTTTTGCAACTTCAACTCAAATTCTTAATGTTTTCTCTAACACAGCTTTTTGCAATATAATTTCCCTCAGCCTTAATTAGGGATTGAAGGACATTAGCCCAGTGAAGTCCTGGAGGAACAAAAAAAACCCCGCCTAGTCTTTTTCTCCATCATTTTTTTGTAAGTGAAGTAGTTAGCAGGGATTTAAAGTAGGTAATTTTACCCTTGACAATAAATCAGCAATCATTTGTGATGAGGCAAATAGACATTCAAGCTGGGCAGAGAACAGCTGAAGTAGAACCTCAAGAGATTATAAAAGAAACCTGCTGATGTGCAGGTTTCTGACTTTCCGGTGTCAGCATTAAGTGACACTATTCAGGTTAAACAAACCTTTTTTCTGTGTGAATAAAGCTTTGCTTCCAGACACCTTTTTTTCTGTACTCAGTGAGCAAGACATGAGAATTAGCGTGGACAGATATAAAGCCATGAAGTTAATCAGCATGCCTGAGTATCAGCCATTCCCAGCCACCCAAATTTAGTTGGTTGCAGGAATCAATCAACTTATAACACAGTTATAAAGAACAGAGTATATAGACCAGGCACACACTGTTGACACTTACAAACAGGGTAAAAAACCCAGCAGGCTGAGGAAATGCTGATTACAACCATCCCCCTGGAGTCTGGAATCCAAACATGGGTGGTCATCGGTGCTAAATGTGTGTGCTCTGCAGCATAGTCATAAGAGGCCAAGCAGCATCTTGGGGGGTCAGGCAACAGAGCAGGGAAGACTTTAAACAATGCAATGTTAATAGGTTTTTAAGCCATAGCGATCTTTATGTCCACACTACTCCTGTGGAGGAGTCCCCGGTGGTGTAGAGGAAAACACACTGCACTGTCACTGCAGAGACCCGGGTTCGATTCCCGGTCGGGGCCCCTCCCCGGGCAGATGGAGCTCGTTAGCCCTGTAAGGCAATCCATCTACGTCCTGAGGACCTCACTGCCACCGTCCAAGCTCGCTTGGCCCCGGCAGATGAACCTCAGGATTAAAGGGTGGGCTCAGTTCCGCGCACACTGTGTCTCACCTAAAAAATCCAATGCGCAGGCTGGAAGGTGGAAAGACCTTCCCCGGTTCTTCGTTCGCGAAGAGACTGGCCATTCACTCCTGTGGAAATCCCCTTGCAGGACCTTCATGGAGAAGATTTTTTACCACCAAACCCCAGGGACACCCCAGAGGTAAAAAGACCATGGCACTGCACACCATCTTGGCCTCTCTGTTATCCCTGTTTGGAACAGGCTCCTTCTCTGCTACCCTCCCACGGAGGGGGGATGCTCCAACCCAGCTGCCCATGGACTCACCAGCAGAACAGGCTTCCTGAAGATGTCCTGTGCTCTCATCCCACAAAGAATTTCACTTTGGAAGTCACTGTACAGCTACACTTTCTCCCTTCAGAGGTGGACAATGCTGAGAGACAGTGCACTCAGCATACTTTGCAACAGACTTTAGAAGCTCAACAATGTTTAACTTTAGCAAGGTTGCCTTTACTGATGATGCATTTACCCTTGTTCTCTCCAGGCAAGTCTATTAAGGCACCGATAACACTTAATCCTTGACCTGTTCACAGATAGATAAGCAGGCTGGTACCAGCTCTAGTCTCCCTAGCACAGAAGCATAAATTATAGCACAATATGAGAAATTCCGGAGGATCTGAGCAGTTTACATAATCCCAGTGGAATTAATAAATATGCTTCAAGATATTCCTTGTGTTGTAGCAGATTAATTTGTTTTTATTAATCTATCACATCTTTGAATGTTGTAATCTCATCCTAGCTCCAGGAAATTGCTGTGATCCCTTCTCCAAAGCTCTTAAAATGTTATGTTAGTCATAAGTCTATTACTGAGATTAAAGAACTAAGAGAGTAAGGGACACAGTATGATTCTGATGAAGAGGAAGGTTAAAGCTACAAGGCTACCCATTTTTCTGGGGGAATCACACGAGATTTAGGATAATTTTTTTTCTCCTGCTAACACTGGATTAGAAGACGTTCCCATGTTGGCATGCAACATGTGAACTTCAAAGGGAAAGTGTTTTGAGTAAGGAGAGAGTGACTAGAGTTTTCCAAGAGAAGTGCCCATCCCATGAGCACCCTAGGCACTTTTTTTGAAGTAGACGTTTACATGTTTCATCTATTTTAGGCAACACTGGAGGGCTTGCCAGCTTCTAACAGGTTGCCCAGGGAAGTGGCTGAGTCACCATCCCTGGAGGTATTTAAAAACCATGAAGATGTGGCTTAGGGACATCATTCATTGGTGGACTTTGCAGTGTTGGGTTAATAGTTGGACTTCACGATCTTAGAAGTCTTTTTCAGACTAAATTATTCTGTGATCCCCTATGTCATGAGTTGGAGTGAGAGATAAAGGGCAGCTTTCCTCAGTGTGCTCCTCACTCTCCACTGCTCCTGCAGAGTCTCTGGGACAGCAATCCTTGCTGCCCTCCCACCCTGAGGCCACTCTTGCACTGGCAGGAACCAGATGGTTGGGTCTTTCACTCAAAGCTGTCCAGATCATCTGAGGTAGCGGTGCAGCTTCTTGCTCTCTAATGCACAGTCTTCCTGGGAAAGACTGTAGAAGAGGAACCACTCACATTTTAAGTCCTTCATTTACAGGTTTCCTCAGTGTCTCACTGTTGTGCAGTGAAATATGGTCACTGTTCAGAGCTGACCTGCAGTTCATGCCTATGTTGTAAAGATGGCAAAAGCTGGTCAAGGGTCTCCATTCACGACCTTTACAAAAATTCAAATAACTGCTTTGTCAAAATGGCACTGGAAATAGTAGGGCTTGTTTGGGGGTGAGTGGGAAAAGAGGATGTTACTAAAAGTTTTCTGGCAAACTGAAAAGAGTATGTTTTGTGAAAGTCAGAGGAAAATAGTTAATAAAACAGGTACGTTTTTCTGGATCTTCTGAGTTCTTGGCTTTTGAAAAGCAGACTGTTAATTAAATGAAAAGATGCAAGAAGAAAAGGAAGTTCTGTCTAATCCTAGAGCTGAATGTGGATACGTCGGCTGTCTGTAATAAAACACCTTGTCTCCTTCCCTCCCTGCCTCCCCTCTTCCCTGCCCTTTCCCTCTCTCCCTCCATCCTGAGTATGGATGTCACCATAGTTTTTGCAACTGCACAAATTCTTGTCCAGCAACAATTCGAGAAAAACCCAACCAGATGACACAGTGATGTTAAAACAATGGCCTTTGAATTTTGGCTGAGCTGATTAAAAGAAAATAACTTAAAAAGTACTTTAAAAGCATTAGGGGATTCAGCCTAGCCAGCAACACAACAAACAGCATTTTTATTTACTTAGTCCTCCTCTCTTTTTAATGACTTTTCCATTGAAATGTTCTCGAATTTAAAGCAGGAAAATCAGCGGCTATACCAGTATAATTTGCATCAATTAGTCACCCAGAAGTTGGTGCAATTCTATTTTGATCATGCAAAACAGCAATAGCCTACGGGTCTGTACAAAAAGGGACTAACACACAGCCACAATATATTGCTAAAAATACCTCATAGGTGAGCACATCTGCATAGACCACAGAGTGTTCCTTCTCCCTAAGGAGAAAGCTAAAAAGATATCTTAATGAGTAGATTTGTGAGAGTTTTTTTCGTTTTGGGGGGGAAGGTGAGGGGGAGTGTTTCACTGGTTATTTTAATAACAACCTAAGAGGCATTTAAATATGAATATATTCTTGTCTAAAATATAAACGAGAGAAGGACAAGAAGGTAAATACTAATCAAGTATAAGCAAACATTGCAATTATCAATTTCTTCTGCCTAACATTTCCCCAGTTACAACTGAAGATATTATTCTGATAAGGATGCCAGTTTCTGTTCAAAGCAAATTTCAGGACTTTGTGAAGTAAGAGAGCTGGTATTAGCTTTTTGCCATCCTGGCCTGTGACAAACCCATCAAGTCTGAGAGGGGTCAAAATGTGGCAGTTTGTGAGAAATGCTCCTCTTCTCCCAAGGTGGGGACATGCAAGCAGTGTGCATCTCCTCATTCCTCGGGAACATTTTGCCCTTCTCTTTGTTATTTGCAGCACAGAGAAAGAACTAACAATTTGTTGCTACAGAGGTAATTGCGAGTTTGGTTTTGATTTGTCTTACCTGGAAATCAAACTGGAGCCTCCAAAGGGCAGGAGGGCCTACATGGCAGCTCTCTGGAGTCTCAGTGGCTACAGTGTGTCTGTCTATATGGAAAATATTTTTTAAAACATGCTTGCTATGAGGACTAAATGGCAACATGGGATGCCTGCCAATAACCTCAAATCTGTAGTGAGAAATAATTCAGTCTGCTTGCAAGCTGAGTTCCAGCCCTTCCTCTCCTGTATAGGCTGTTGATTTGTCTGTGATTTACTCAGAGTAGGAACAAAACATATTTTATTAAGGCAACATCTTCCACTCTAATCATGGTTCTTAAAGTAAAATGCCAACATTTTACTCACTGGCTGCCCAGCACCTTTCAGGTCTACTTTTAAACTTAGTACAATGTGGTAAGTAGAGGCCTTCATCACTGGTGGCAGCTTTCATAATCAGTCATTGCTAGATTTAGCTGGTGCTCTCTCTATATCATCAAGTAGTTAGAAGCCAATTCATTACCAGAAGGCTGGTGTGTGCCCTTGATGCATTTTTCCAGCTTATCTAAGTTGTTGAAATTGTCGAGAAATGAGCACTTGAAAGTGAAGGTCCACAGGTATCAAGCTGAGTTTCAGTTGTCTGGTAAGTGAAGATGCAAATGACATTTCCTACTTGCTTCTTATCAACCCCTGTAACAGAGGTGACAGAACACCTCCTTGAGAAAGCCCTCACTGTTCTCACCAAAGATAAACATGGAACTACCAAAGTCAGGCATGGGAGACGCTTCCTAGCCTATTGCAGCAATGCCACGTGTGGATTTACAAAACTGTGGTCCTAAATATATGTGAGTATTGCTTCTGGCTGCATGTGGAGCAGAGCCTTCGAGGTTGCAACTTTCAGACAGGCCATGTTGAATGGTGATGGGACATTATGGTATGATGGGAAGAAGATGAGCCTCAAAGGAGCTTCAGAGTTGCCCAACTCCACCTTCAGTATGGGAAACAAATAAATGTCTAACCTGTGCACATGCTAGAGATTTGCATTGCTAAAGTGCTGGCATGCCACGTCTCCTTGGACTCTGCAATGAAGGTTTTAAGGGCTGACACCAGTACTTGGTCAGTCAAGTTAGGAACTTGCCCTGCGTTCTCCTCCTGTTAGTCCCCACTGTTAGTTGTGTCTCCAGTCACATCCTTTGTTTGTACGGCACATGACACAAAATGTAGCTTTCAGATGTAAGGGCTAAACATGAAGTAGATGGTTAAGCTGACCTAACTGTGGGCTGCTGCCGAAATGAGTGGCCCCACTGCCCTTCCCCTTGTTCACAGAGCAAGACTTATCACTCCTGCTGCCTCATTTGCACTGGCACTGCTGTGTTTTCAACCTCACGATGTGCTGGTTCAGAGAGTTCAGCGAGCAAAGCCTGAGTCGCCTGCTCACATGGTTATAGCAGTGCTGGTTGTAGGGAAAAGGGAGAAGAAATATTGCTGGGGAGAGGGAGGGTAGACATACCCTATTTTGCAGCAGAGATGTTTCATTGCAGTGGATTTAGGATTAAATGTCAACCTGCTGGAGTGCAGATAGAATCTCATCCACAGGGAGTACATGGGCTGCTCACAGGGAAAATGACTAACCAAGTTGTTATTCTCTCTGTTTATGGTCAGGAAAGCCTGGAGTTCACTGGCCACACAAATGGTGATGCCAGGCTGTGTCTGGCCTGTGCCAGGGGATACCCACATTCCTAAAGGCAGGTTGTAAGAGGTAAAATTCACACACTTTGCATTATAAAAATGCATCATTAGCTGCAGGTAACACTCAGATGTCTGCATCTGTACAACGTGCAGAGAGGAGTCTGCAGGAATGGGAGCTTCCCCAGGGCAGCATCCCTGTTCTCTGCCTTGCCTAAGGAGCTGGAAAGCAATGAGCGTGTTTGAGTTCAATATTAACTGCTCAGACTTTCCAGGCTCTGGCTGTGGCTCTTGGAGCTGAGACAGACCCCGACAGCATTTTAGCTGGATGAAATAAAGAGAGCAGCAACTGGAGCCAAGCCAGGATGCAGTTAGCTGAGAGAGAGAGCTTCCTTTCCATTTTTATAAATTTGTTCCAAGACTGTTTTATTAAGCTTATTCTTTCTTCACAGAACGCTGGTCTAGTTTTCAGAAGAGTTTCAGGCTGATTGGCAAACCATTCCACCCGTGAAGCAAAGTTGATCCCAAATTCCTGTCCGCTCCTGTGAATCCCAGCAGCTAGACTTAAGACTGGAATGCTGAGGAGATGGGGGATCTCCCCTTTGAGATGGACAAGGACTGGCTGAACCCTTGGAGACAAGCTCCAGCCAGCATACCCTACGATTCAGTGGAGCACGAGGTGGCCTTTTCCACAGTCTCCTCAAATGTGTAACAACTAGGAACAAGAGAGGACCTGTAGTAAAAGCAAAGTAGACTTAGTATATTATAACTGCAGCATTGCCATGGTTGAATTCCCCGAAATTTAAATAAAGGGAGGTTTCCTAGAAACCCTGTTGCAAAACCAGCCTTTCTTCTGTTCTCTTATGGGCAGCACAGGCTGCAGAAACGCTTCCTGGGCACACCTGAATGTGGGGAATCCCCAGGAAGTTTTGGGTCATCCCTTGGCACAGGCAGACAGAAACTGCGGAGCTGGAGAACACCTGCAGCCTCCCGACAGCCAGACTGAGGGAGGAAGGAAGATCGTGGTGGAAGAGCAGCAGCTGTTCCTAGAGTGTGCTGCACGGAAAACAAAATTGCTGCGACGAGAAAATTAGGGGCCAGAGTGAGGACGCAAAACAATGTTGATATCAAAGAGCTACAGACTGAAAAAGGAGAGTTTTAAAAAAAATGTAGAAGGACCAAGCGAGGGGATATTCAAAGGAGGAGTAACAAGATATGCTTATGTGCTAAACTCAGCGTGCAAGGGAAGACTTGATTTTAGGTATGGAACAAAGGTGAAATGTAACAGCAGGGAATGAGTTGCAGGTACACACTGAAAATAAGAACTATATTTTCTTAGAGGTTTTGCCTCTGAGGCCAGGAGAAGTACTGGGCAGGATGGCATTGTGGTGCTGTTGATGGGAGCGTGTGTCTCTCAGAATCCACCATAATCAGGGCTTTGGAAACTGATCCTGCAAGCTGGTCAGTGCTCCCAATGTCACCAAACATCACAGCCATGGCAGCAAAGAGAAATTCATAGCAGATCCAGGATCAGGCACAATAAAAGCAGGGATAAGGATTTCTGGGAGCCTCACTGTAGGGCAGAGCACATGTATATTTGTTAACAAGAGATTATTTAAACCTGCATTGAGATCACGGGCAAAATACCAGAGCTTAGGAGATGGAGTGTGGTACAAGTGAGGAGACTTAAGTAAATTGCATTGATGCAACTTGAGTCAATTTGTATTTGATTTGGTCAACAAGCCCAAAGCTTGTATAGATATTTGTATTTCAGAGGGATAATGGATTGCTCCAGGTTAGGTCAAACTGACTTCAGCTGAAGTCAGACAAGTGCTCACATTTGGGCTGGACTTGTTTGTGAAGCTGCTGCCCCTTTGTGCTTAAACAACTAAGTGTGGGCTGAGTTAATTCCTGCTCCTCAGCTGATGGACTGCAACCTCGAGCTGAGGACAAACCTTGGGAACAGGTGTGCAAGCTCTTTGCCTCTTAGGCTAAGTCAGTGTGAACCACCCTTAAACCAGTTGAAAAATCTTCCTGGAAAGGAGTTTCAAAACATCTTATGTTTTCCTGTTGATTAATTGCATCAGCTTAAAATTTTCAATCAAACTGGTGGAAATTCACCTGTAGTCTGCTCTTTAAGCAATATGGTTCCTGAAAATTAAACTGGCCTCAGACTGAGGATAAATGAACAGGAGAGGAAAAAAGCTTTATCCTAGACAGGAATCTTGAGAGTGACTCTGATCTTCAAGTTTAACCTAACATTGTGCCACTGATATCAAAGCAGATATTCTTCCTTTACACAGAAATAAATGTGATCAGTAGTTAAGCTGGTAGTTCGGTATTATTCCACTAGATGTAAGGTTTTTATAACATTACCAGCTTATTAATAGTCAAAACCCAAAACTTTACATTAGTGTCAGGGATGTGGGGGAGAAGCAGAATGAAGAATGGAAAAAGATGACATTATTTGCCCAGGGCAGATGATTAAAGAGCAATCTACTTCAACAGTGTCACCTTTATGTATTTTCTCCTGTCTACCATTGCCACAATTTTCCACACCTCAGGGGAAGAACTGGCACTCTTAGCAGAGCTCCTAAATGAGTTCTCCTTTCTCTGAGATACTCTTACTAATATTTTTTTTTCTGGAAAGCAACAGGTAAAACCACCTCCAAACTTCACAGAACAACACAATGAAGTTAGTCCTGTTGCTGGCATTGGGGAGTTGAATGTCAGGGCACAGCCACTACTTTTATGCTCCTGGGCAGCAGAGTGCTTGCACTGCTTTGACAAATGACAACTCTTACTTTGGTTTTTTTCATATGCATCAATACATTACACGGGTTTTCTTGAAGATACCATCAGCTTCCCTTTCCTGCTTTATTTATTCCGCAAACCTTTCTGCATCTGAGAGAAGAAGAAATTTTAATTCTCAGGAATCTGTGCTCTTTAAGTTAATGCCTGTTACTATATTCTTTCACGTTTATAAAGCCTAAGCTCCTCACAGCAGTTTGTACAAACACTTCCTACAAAGATGGGTCTGTGATTAAATATATACTATTGGGATAACCTGTGTGCAACTTCTTCTGTCTCTCAGTGTTAACCACTGGTGTCTGGAACTCAACATGACTGTAATCCCTGCCAGCCTTGCTGGACAATATAAATGATGTCTCAAAGATGCCTGTTGACAAATTCCTGATTTTAGCTTCTGCTTCTTTTGTCTGCCTGCCTGGAAATTTTAAAGGAGTGCCTATTGCCTTGATATCTAAAACCAGTATTCTTTTAACTGTCCTCTTTTGCCTCTGGTATTAATCTCTGTGTTAGAGACACCTCTTTGAATAAATATAAAGCTAGTTTACACAAGGAGTATTTATCAGTCCATGCCTCCTCTTTCTGAGGCTGAGACAGAGGTGTCAGCTATATGGGATGAAGTCATTTGGCAACTAGTCGTGTTGATGTAGCCATTTCTTGCTTTTTTAACTGCACAACATTTAATTGTGTAGCCATTATTTGTCTTGCAGGGAACTACTTTTAAGAATACCTGATACTGGTCCTAGATCTAATCTATGAAACTTAAACCTGATCTGTAAGGCTAAACATTTATAATGTGAACTCTAAATAAGGAATTCTGAGTTGGTAATGAAAATGCGAAGCTAAATTGCTCTTATTAGTCTGCCTTTTTATGTCAATATATTTTCAAACAAGCCTTATGGCTTTGGTAACGGAAAATGGTCTTTCTGTTCTCAAGTCTGCCTTTAGGCCTTAAATTCAGTCCAGGCTGATGTGACCAAAAGTCATCACCCCTTTGACTGCTCTGTGATCAGCTACAAAATTTAAAGCTGTAGAGGTCGACTGTTTGGCTGTCTGTCATAATTGGCACTCGTGTTGAAAGTCTTAACAACCACTTCAGAGAGGGAGCTATGGGTGCTGAATACAGAGGCTTTCTCAGCTCCAGAGTCATCACTCACGCCCACACAGCTGCCTGCCAGTCTCTGGAATGTATAGCAGATTTTTTTTTTTTTTACAGTGGTTGTATCACATCTGGCCACCTAATCTGGGATTGGGGAGAAGCATTACTCACTTCTAACCCCTGAAGAGGCACAGGCTGGGGGAGCTGAGGGTTTGAGAGGGGCTCCTGTGGAGACCACACCTCCCAGGAGATCACAACTGGAGGTAAAGAAGAGCCCACGCCTGCAGGGGTACACAAATCAGCAGCACATGATAAGCAGATTGGGAGAAATAAACTTCATGTGGGTCACCTAAAATAGTGCAGCAAATGGTCAAAATGTTCTAAAAAAGGCTTTGAATAGAATTTCTTAGGAGGTCTTGGGCAAAAATCTAGTCAGACTCATTTTACTGAATTTTTTTTTTTTTTTCTTCATGTAGGATAGGATAAAGTAAAACATTTCAATGTTTTCCATTGCACAAAAAAAAAAAAAAAGTCTCTGAGGAGTTACTGTCTGCTTTCTCTGTTTTCAGTATTATTGATCATAAGCAAATGTTGAAAATCCATATGTTGACAGAATGGGCAAGAGCAGATTTTGAACACGATTATTGGGAATTTTTTTCCTTGAATGCTTCTCTTACAGAAAAATAGAAAATAATGAAGTGGTATACAGGTTTTCCAAATCTGATAAATATGCAAGTTAGTAGACAAATTGTAGAAAAACCCTTTCATGCTTTCAAGACCAGGAGTTTCTCTTTGACAAAAGAAGAAATAATACTTTTTATTTCATATTTTCTTCAAGTTGTTTCATTATGATATTTAGAAAAATACACATAGAAAAACGAGAATATTAGAAAAGTGATACTTGAGGTGTTTAATTATCTTTCACCCTGGAGTGCTCTTTTTATGTATAGCAGATCTGAACAGAGCCTCTTTTATTAAAATACTCCCAGTACTGAAAAGTGCAGCCTGCTGAGTAAAAAGACCCTTCTGACATGTACAGAACTTCTGAAGATCCTTTTGCATGTAGTTTGGGCATATTGAACAAATAGGTAACTTTCTCAGTGATGGGAGGTGATAATACTTTAAATTAATTGTGTGGAGCTGCCACAGGTACTTCTTAACCAGGTGTATGGGAAGTTGTCTCTCTGAAGCCAGTATTTACAAAGGGAGGGAAAAGTGGCAGTGCTTGTAGTATTTGATGGCATCACTTTAAAAATGAGACTTGGTTTTTTTTCAGTGCTATTGAGTCTCTTTCCTACCCTCTCTTCAGTTAACAATATCCTTGTGGAAAAAAGAAAAATCCATACAAGGAAGGAAGGTGATCCTTACACAAAATATTTCAGGTCATTTTGACACACATGGGAGCTGGTGAAGAACTAAACTCTATTACTGGATTGATGGGCTGGATTATAACAGCCAACTGGAAAAAAATGGCTTACTTTTCAGATCTCCAAGGATATTCAGCTTAGAAATACAACCTGTTGCATCTGCTTTGACTGAACATTGATGTAGAATGTCCAGAAGAGCTGGCACCCAAAGCCACAAGACAGGACAATCTTTGTCTCTGTTTTCCCAGGCAGGAAGTCACAGCTCAGTCACAAAATCATGACTAATTAAAAAAACCACAAACCACAACAAACAAACAAACACAAACAAACCGAAAAACCCACAAAACCCCACAACAGTTCAGTAAAAAGTCCTCATATCTGAGCTTCTAATCCACAGCAGTACCCAAGGCACTGGAGGAATATATCCTTTCCTGCACTCTCTGGCAGTGGCTTGTGTTAACCTCTGTGTAGCTGAGTTCTTGTAAGCTTGTTTTTTCTAAAGAGAGATGAGAGACTCTGAAACATTCTGCTGTCCCAATATGGTATTTTAAGGGTAGGATTGGGCTAACCCCTGCTTCTATATGAGGTCAGGCCGAGGAAGACGCTAGAGTTTCTTCTAAATTTTCCTGGAGTAGATAAAACCCTTGTTCTGAGAGGGGCAACAAAAGGCCTAGCAATTTCAAGGCCTGCCGTGAATGCCCTTAGAGGGTCATCTGGCAGCTGTAGCTTATGAACCCTTCTTCACAACAGGTACCCCCACCCATTGGAAAAGTCCTGTGTGCACACACAGTCCTTCAAATAAATGAAATTTTGGTTTCTTCAGTTTGCTGAGGGTTTACCAGCAAACAAAGCCTGGTGAGGGTTCTGCCCATTCGAGTATGAAGTCTGATTTCTCTTAGCAGAAATGGCTGGAAGAATGCAGCTGCTGTTAACAGGGAGAAACAGAGGGAACAAGACTTTTTTTCCCTCTTAGAATGAGAGTTTTGCTTTTTCCTACTGGAGTCGTAAACACATAGCTTGTCTTCTGGCAACTCAGATATTCTGCGCAAGAATCCCGTACAACAAAATGTGTTTGTGACTAGGACAGGGCAGCTGGTAGTGTTGGTTCTGCTCCTGAGAGCACACCCCTCGTAGGCTCTGCCATTGTCTTCACAACGTGTGTGCACCACGGGGGAGAGGAGGGAGTGGGCTGAGCTGCAGCTCACACTGCTGCCTTATTGTTCCTCTGAGGGGGTTAAGAAAAGGCTCAGCTGGTAGTTTGCTAAGCTTGGGAGCAGAAGCAATGGACTAAGTGCTTCTGCATTTAATAAAGAGCAGAAGTCAATTACAGCACCATGCAGGGGCAAGGCTAATTGGGGCAGGAGATTCAGCGGCAGGTCTTTGCCAGTCCTCTCCTTTGTTCAGCACAGTTATATATTCAGCAGTACATATAGTTATACATTCAATATCCTGAATGTAGGCCATGCTGTGGAAGAAAACTACCTCAAGCTTGAGGTTTGAAAGCAAACTCCCATCTGAATAATTCAAATACAAAAGGCCTCCTAATTTTTATTGGGGATGTGTTTTTGTTTCCTTCCATGGTTGTACAACACACACGGATGTGAGGGAGCCCTTTGTTCTCTCTCTCGAGGGTGCTGCACACCTGTGCAATGCAGAACTGCCTTGGCTTGCTGTACTGACATCAGGAAAACCAAGCTTTGTCTGCAGACTGAGTGTGAGGAGTTCCATCTGCCAAGAACCCCGGTAGTCAAGTCATGAAAGCAGAAAAAGTAAAGTTTTAACGGGGGCTGTTGGTTTGTCTGACCAAATTAGCTGCAACTCTAACTGGAAAAGAAACCAGAGCAGCACAACAAATATCTCAGGCTTATAATGATGAATATTGAAGTGTATTCATCAGTAAAGTGGCAAAGCAACTCTCGAAGCTGGGAGCTGGGAGCACTCAGGTCTTTCAGCTCTGCTCCTTGTAGGAGGACGCTGATATCTCTATGTCACTGTGTCCCTCCTTTGGAAATGCATGAATCCTTATTATTATCAATATTACCATCTCAGGTGCTCCAGAGATCTGGAAGAAAAAATTGCCTGCTTTCCCAGGAAATGTTCAGTATCAGATTCAGAGGCAGCTGCCAGAGACAGTCAGGACATGACACAGCACAAAGGAGGAGTGAAAGACTCTTTATCAGCAGGAGAAATGGTGGCCTCAGCATACCAGAAATTTTTGAACCACTGACTTTCATTGCTGGTGATGAAAAAGGTGATACTCCACTGCTGAGTTATAAAATCCCACTGACTTCAGAGGGACATAACTCATGCTTTTAAGTACAAGTGAACAGAGGTGACCCGGTGCAGTGCTACTACAGGGGGCTCCCTAAAGCCTCCTGGCTTTGTTTATTGCTTATTTATTTACGTAGTGACAATTGACTTTTAGAAGTCTCAGACACAGTCACACATTACATATTAGGCTAATGAAGAAAACCAGTTGAGAGCATGTGTGCACTTACTGGCTGCTGTTGGAACTGCTGAATGTTGTGTCGAGCCAAAAGACGTTTGATCTTTGTAATGTAATGTGAATCTGAGACTCTGCTAACCTGTGCTCCCTCTAGTTGCTTGCAGAAGTCATCATTAACATGTGTAGTCCAGACAGAAGCCCAGGGTGTAATTTATTGCTGTAGAGATGCCACAAGGTGGATTTGTAGCCAAGCAAATTCATACACCCATCAGAGCCAGCCAAGGCAGTTGCAAGGTACCAGGCAGTGCACCTCAGGCAGTGCTTCTGAACTGTTTTAGAAGACACCTATGAACAAGGCAAAGCTCTTTTTCGTGTCTGTAGACTGTGAAGGAATCTCAACTACAAGCTGCAGTGTGGATATCAGCAATGCTGATGTACATTTACGTATTTGGTTCGATGATTTGCACGTTAGATCTTTCCTGCTTGCTCAGAAAAGCCTTGGTGGGCAGTCTCAGTGGGGAGGGCTGGCCAAGGCTGGCCACCCACAGGTGTTGGGCTCTCTCACAGAGCAGACTTGGCCTTATGAGAGGCACATGGACTATTCAGCATGTTAAGGAAGGAAGAGCCATCTGGGTCTCCTGCTGATGACTTTTGTCACAGACAAAATGTATTTCTGGTTGCTTTTTAGTTTTTCTCTTATAGTCATGAACTCAATTGACTGAGGTTGAGAAGACATTGGATTTGCTGGGGGAGAAATTATGTCATATCCGAAGGATGCGTTTCAGATGCCTCCCAGGATCCCAGCCAGGTCTGGTTTCCCCTTTAGGCAGTGTCAGTGCTGTGCAAAGAGTCATCAACTTGGATGGGAGAGGAACTGTCTCCTGCAGCCTCCCTTGGGCTGGGACTGTTTTGCTTTGTCGTGCTCCAGAGAGTGAGTAGAGGTTTGCAGAGGTGACCCGTGCCTGTAGCTCTGCTGGTGGCAACACAACCACAGAGAAGCAAAAGTGAGAATTGGATGGTGTGGGTAGCCCTGTGCTCTGCCCAAAACAAAGCATCCATGAGCATGGGTGCCTGCATCCCCCAAGGGCATTGCCCTTTAGCAAGGATGCGGCACATAAAGGGGACAATAGTAGCTCAAGTGTTTTCTCAAGAGGACTTTCAATGAGCCCAGGGTGGAAGGAAATGGCAGACTTGGTTTTTCCTCCTCTTGTGGTGGTTTTATGCTACAAAGTACCCCCAAAGGTGCCATCTCTGTAACTAGGCCTCCCAGGCTAGCTGGCCCCCTTGTCTCCTGCCATTCCTGCTTCCCAACAAAGCCCTGTGCAAAGGAGCAGCAACACAACTGGCTGCTTCATCACCGAGTGTGTGGAGATGCTTAGGGGTGATATAAGAAAAGAAGCCAGAGCAGGAATAAATAAACCATAAAATCATACAATAGTTTCAGTTGGAAGGGTGCTTAAAGACAATCTCATTCCAAGCCTCTTCCATAGGCAGGTTCATGTTTCACCAGATCAGGTTAAACAAACCCCCGTCCAGCCTAGCCTTGGAAACTTCCAGGGATGAGGCATCTACAGTTTCTCTGGGCAACCTGTTCCAGTTCCTCACCAGTCTCACAGAAAAGAATTCCTTCCTAAGATCTAATAAAAAATTAACTCTCTTTCAGTTTCCAGACAGTCCTTAGCAAAAATGGTGAAGAGTGGCACGGGGAGCCTCTGCACATCACATGTGCCCTCCACCCCTGCAGCTCTGTCTCCCTGAAGCCATCAAACTGAGGCTTGGCTGGTTTGTGTGCTGCTCCACTGCTCTTTGCTGAAGGGTGGCCTCCTCCAACGAGCAATCAGTCAGTGGTAAATGATAAGGGAAGGCCGCTGAGGCTTCACTAACTGCATTCATTACCAACGTTGTAATTGTAAAGATTTGCTATAATTCAGTTAGCTGCCCTAAAACCCTTGGCAAGCCACGTTATTGAAATGATTATTGTTACAAGATTGTTGTAAATTGGAGTCAATCATCCAGACGTGAAATTGTCTTTTTTATATCTGCGTGGTAGGGGAACAGTCTTACTCCTTTTATTTCTTTAAATTAAAATCTTCTGGTTATTGTACCTGGAGTACCGTATTGGGCAATGGGATCCCTCCCCAAAAAAATGCAATCAAAACTTCTCATCTCCTCAGCGGAGACACCCTGAGTCCTTCTAATCTGACAGCTCACACTGTTACTCTCAGCAGGTTTTTTGGTGTTGTAGAAAAACAGCTGTCAGGGGTCACATAGGTACAGCTGACTCTCCTTTGCACTTCAGCTGCACTGGACCAGAGCTTCTCCACCTGTGTGGGAATGGCTGCAAAGTGAGAAAACTGGCCAAGGAAATACATATGTGGGCATTTCCACACACGTGCCAAATGAACACATCACAGAAGAGTAATTAGTAAATATTCGAAGTTTCAGCTGATCTTTTCTCATTGTAAATTGGTGAGCTGCTCTGACAGCCATAAGCAAGATGGCCTGCTAATTTTAAGAAGAGAATTCCCAGATCTGAAGTGGTGGAGAAGCACTGGACTAGCCCGTCTGTTGAAGCTCTGGAAACCTTGACTCCTGCCTGGTGTTCAAGCCTGAGGAAATATGTGATCCTTGCTGCTCCTGCTGTGGGCTGCACTGTGTTCCTTTGATGCTCAAATTGCCCCTACTTTCATGCAGGGACATGTCACCTCTCGTGCATAGGCAGGTGAATGTCTGGAGATTACTTTGGCCATTACAAATGCCACTTGCAAGGATGGGAGTTGCTGTGCTTTCTTAAGAGGTGCATTACCTAAAATGGTTAATAGAACTTTTTCTGAGGACGTGGTCAGTAGCTGTGACAGGCTTGGTGTGAATATTCTGTGGAAGGGGTTCCCTCACTTGACCAGAGGTGCAGATGTATAAGTGGCAGGTAAAATACAGTCCAGCAGAGTTGTTGGCAGTAGCTAATTTGGTGTTTATGAGTCTCCCCTGAGGTGGACTGCCAGCTCAGTCTAAAAGAAAAGCTGTGTCTATGCTCCGTCTGAGCTCTGCACCCCACAGGAGCAGAGGAGTGTGAAGGAAAGAGGACTTTATATCAGTGGGTACCTCTTTAGACTACATGGCCAATCTCTTGTCTAAACATGGATAGGTGTCTTTAATCCTGGATTTGTACCAGAAGAATATGATCAAAAAGAATCAGCCCTTGTTCCTGTTGTAAACCCCTTGTCAAGTGATAGCACCTGGTGCTCCTGTGGAAATTGTAGAAAAAGGCACTTCAGCTGTTCCTTGAAAAACCCTTAAAATTATTCATCTGGTAAGCAAGGCTCTTGTTGTTCTGAAGCTGAAAACAAAGTTAGATCCCAGCAGCCATGAAGAAAACAGTGGGAAAAGGGACCAAACATGACTGCATCTACTCAGGGAAGCAGAGGGATGTTTTTGCTGTTTCCTGGCCTCTGTGGAAGCAAAACTGCCTCAGACTTTTGGCTCTTCCCTGCTCTCAGGGCCACTCAGATAAGTTTGGTGGTGTGTGACTGTCATGGGTCCTTCATACCACTACAGCTTTCAGGAGCACCACTCCAGTACTGCCTACCACTCTTCTCCTATCTCACACAGAAAAAAGCAGGGGCAATGAAAGATATTGAAAGGAAATTCACTGGAAAATAAATTATTTTCTTCCTAAAAAGAATAAATGTCATAACTTCAGGGAGAAAATACCAGGTCAGGAAGCTACTCCTACCTGGAGCCCAAGAGCCAGTCATGGAATTTTAATCATACGAGCCCACACAATAATATATTGTATTTTTCTTTTGGCTTCAAATTTCTGTATTCAGCTGAAACTGATGCTATTGTTTAATCAATGATCATATATCTTATGTCCAACCCACTACCTCCCCCGGGGAGAATAAAACATCAAATACCTTGCAGAAGAATTTGGGGTAAAGCTGAAAATGAAAAGTTGCTCATTTTAAAGCAGGCAGTTAGAGTGTTGGTCAAATTGGGAGCCTGATGCATTACTGAGCTGAATATAAAGTTCTTTTGCTGTGTTTTTTTTTTTTTTTTCCCTTCTGAATCAAAATGCTTCAAAGGCATTTAAATAAAATTGAATTGATATAATTAGTACAAGCCCATGAGAAGTGGTTGAATTAGTAAGTATGGCCAGTGCTATGGCTACATAATGGAAGCCTTCAGTTTTTATTAATTCCATGTTTAAAAATCTGGATTAAACAACCAAACTAATAAGTCAAAACACTGATGTAAGCTCCAAAGGACAACGGTGTTGTCACTCTGTATAGGGGGGCACCAATTCAGTGCTTAATTGGTACAAGAGCTGTAATAACATGATTCATGTTTAATTAATAAGACTCCTAACTAGTCATGAAACTTTTAAGAGCTCTTGGTGCTGTGAAATTGTTGTAGTTTACATCCAGTGTGCTACAAAGCCTCAGATCTCTGCAGGCCACGTGTGATGTTGGGTTTGTAGCCGTTGGTGGGCAAAGAGTTCACCGCTCAGCGAGGGGCGAGGCTTTTGTCTCCTGGGAAGTGAGCTTTTCCCAGCTGGAAGGCAAAGGGCTGGCGTGTGATGGTCTTTGATTGTGGAGAAAGACTTGTGTGCCACGGGCACTTTATGCAAGACAGAGAGAATGGGTTGTCCCCAAAGAAGGAAAAAAGGCGAAGAGATACTTGTGTGAAAACTAAGAAGTGAACAACCTCTTCTAACATTAATTGGGAAGAACTTTCTGAATTTTGACTGATGGTTTGTGTCCCCTTTTAACATGAATATTGCCCTGGGTCTGAGGGATGCTGTACAACTGGTAGGGGGGTATGGGGCTTTCCTCTCTGAGACATCCCACTCTGATGGAGAAGGTTACCATCTGGAGGGCTGGTAACACCACTGGATACAGGTAGTGTGCTCTTATCAGCATATCTCAAAAGCAAAAATTGTATTGGAAGAAGTTTTACCAACCCATGTAGTTAAAAAGGCTGGAAGTCATCTTGGGTTTTCTTTCCCCTAAGAGGAGAGGGGCAAAATGAGGAAAACCCTGGCAGCCAAGATGAAGTGATCAAAACACACTTGGTGATGTGGTCATTAGCTCCCATTGTCCTCTCTCTTGCTGACTCCAACAAGCACTCACAGACCGATTGTCTTGAGAAAGGGCTTTCTTGGCATTTTATAGATTTTTCCAGGCAGAAGTTTTCTGTGTTAAAAGAACAGTGTTCAGTTTAATGTTCCAGCCATATGCCAGAATTTATAACCCTTCTCATTTAAAGCAGTTCATCTAAATTTGATCCCAGTCTCATGCAGTTAAAAAATATAATTAAAGGTGAATGTAAAAATTATTGAACAAATATAATAAAAGAGCAATTAATATGTTCAGATATAAAACTGCAGGAAACTAATGCTAGCCCTTGCCTCTTAAAATATTCCTACAGCAAATATATTTAATAATACAGATACCATTTTCTTTTTTACTTTTTGGTCAGACCTGAATGAAATACTATTACATCAGGGACACATTTTGGGTATTTTTTCTCTAATACCTACTAAGATTCATAGGAAGGATAACTTGCTATTAGAATAGGTTTCTCTTCTTTTTTCTCAGAATTAGCATACTCAGGGTGGCAGTGCACTTTACAAAGAGAACATCTCATTTGACATTTCTTCATGGATTTTTCTTTCCCAATGAATATATCTAATCCCTTTTTGAAAAGCTCATGTAAGCCTTAGGCACTCTCAGTGTCCCGTAGAAAAGGACTCCAAAGTTTATTTCTGTGAACTACAAGCTCTGGTTTTCTATACAAACCTACTATCTGCAAGTTTCACTTGGTACCATCACCAGTGTTAGAGGCAGTGGTAATAATTCTCTTTTCCCTTTTTTGTTCCTGCCTATTCACAAAAAATGTTTGCAGAAGAGCACTCAAGTCAAATAGAGTACTCTGTGGGAGATCACTCTTCACCATGAGATTAATGGGAATAATATTGTGGGGAAAATCCCTGACTACCTACAAGGCTGGAATTGGAAAGATCCTACAGCCAGAGAGTGCATTATATGGTGACCAGGGGACTTCAGAGGAGTGGGAGCTGGACAAATGACTCTTGGAAAAGAGTTTTAGCTTCAAACTGCAAAGAACACTGAGAGGAGATGTGAAGGGAAACCCTCCATAACGTTACTACTATGTTTGAAACCCCACTGATCATAAAGTACTTTAACAATCATTTTGACAAATAAAAATATTAGTTTTCAATATTCTGTGAACTTGAAAATACCACATCCATTATGTTGTGTACCTTGAGGGTAATATTTAATTTGAGGTGCATTTTTCTTTGCACCGCGTTGCTAATACAAAATGCGATGTCATCAGCAGGTGTGCTGTGGTGAATCTTCTGAGCCTTGTGGCTCTGATCAGAGGTGGAGCAGGCTGTGAATGGTGTTAAATGAAGATACCGACCCTACTTTTTCAGCCAGCTAAAGTGAGAATTTGTTTTTAATCCTTTATAAAAACAAAATCAAGCAGAAGCTAAGCCAGGCACTTCTTTGTGTGTATGAGATACAGCAAATAGGATGAAAGCTATTTGTGGATTTAGTGGTGTTTGTTGTTTAACACCTACACATCCTCTAATGGCAGATGCTGCTGCTCAGTTAATGTACCTGACTGATTTGGTCTGCTGGCTCGTGGCTTTGCTTTGTGGAAACATTCAAAAGCTCATGGATGAAAGAGGTGCATCAGAGTGAAGCTGAAGATGGGCAAGAGGTTTTGAAGCTAAATGAAAAAAATCTCCTAAAGGCTGAAGTCTCTGATTCTAGAGAGTTGCACTCTGGCTTGCTTACAGGTGCTCAGGAGTTAAATGCCCTTGGAGTGGTTTGTGTTACCTCTCCTGTGTAGCAAAGGTCTGTGTCTTCATGGTAAGAGCCATCCAGAAGATTGTGGTTAACTGCAGTTGTTCTGGGACTTAAAAATGTTGCCTCCTGCTGTGACCTCTCAGAGCCAGAACCCCTGGGTCAGTATTGCCCTGCGAGGGATGGGGCAGGGGTGGAGCATGGCTCTGGCTGGAGGCTGCCAGGGAAGGGGAGGGTCGCAATGCTGTCCTTGTCCCAGGCTCTCAAATAATTCTTGGTGGCCCCACCATTGACCAGTGGTGCTAACTCTGCTTTTCTGAACTGTGCTTCAGTCAGCTCTGGGGTCAGGACCCTCCCTGGAGAACAACCTTGGATAAACAGGAATTTCTCTCTCCTGTTCTAGGTCCTGCTCAAGAAGGAGCCACTGCTGAGGGAAGAGCATCTCCCTCCTTTTGTTCCTTCTCTGTAATGTCTATGTTAAAGATGTGACACCAATGCTGGTTTTGGGGGAAAGCTCTGGCTAAAATGCCGGCCCCACTGAATCAATGGCAGCATTCCCACAGACTTCAAAGGGGACAGTCTTGTCTTTCATCCTTCTATTCCCAGCCTCTTCATACGGGAGAGGATGTTTGCTCAATCATCAGATGTGATATATGTATAATCCTAATGCCTTCCCCCCCCCCCCCAACCTTTAAGAGAGATTGCAGTGGCTTGGGAATGCCTGGAGATGTGAGGGATGACGTCTTCTCTCAGGACCAGGGCCAGCTGGCTTCCAGACACAGGCAATTGGGGTGACTCCACTGGTAATGTGATGATAAATGCAGAGGAATAGCAAAGAGAAATGTCCCAAAGCTTGGAATATTAGAAAATGCAATAAAAACCTCAACTTTTGTCTGCCAGAAATCAAACTGACACAATTTAGGAGGAAATACGCAGGCATCCTCTCCCCCTTCTCCCTTCCCTGTCCCCCAGCTTCCCTTTTTTATCTTTCATTTTTCCATCTGGGTCATCTAGTTGAAATTTGAACTAAATCTGACTTCAAGTTCCTTCTAGGTTTTTGTGGAATATTTTACAGGGTTTTACTTCTTTGTCTGACATCATTGCAAGATTGCAAAACCCCTAAACCGTGGTTTGTTCTTGTTGTCACAAAGAAAACATAAATTATAACAGTGTCCCATTACCCCTTTAGTGGTTGCAGCATAACTCCCACTTGTGGTCTCCATGACCTGGGAAAGAATTTCATGCACTGGCTGAATTTTTCTAGCAGATATAATAGCAGACAAACTTTGACAAACATGACTAACAGCTAAAAAAATGCAGTGTGCTAGCAAACTTTAATAAGTACTTATTAGAGGTGGACTTGAATCAAAACTTTGGCTTCACCACATCATGAAGCATGGTGGCAGCTGGGAGTCCAGGCCCACATCAGGCATCACGTCAGCCCCTCTCTTTGGAAAGGACTGAACCAAAAGCAAAAAGCTTAAGGTCTATCATCTAACAGGCCAATCAGACATGGAGACCAAAACAGCGTAACCTGCAGGAAAAAAGCCTGCTTTGTTTTGAAGTGTGTGAAGACGAAGACAGTCAAGGAAATAAATGTATTGCAGAGGTGTTTTATTGCCTTTTCAGATGATTTCTGTAGAGTGTATTTTATGAGCTTTGGCCATATTTTTACATTACTGGTGAATAAAGCTCTCATTGTTCAAAGGGTGTCATCTGGTGACTCATGAATTTCTTCAAATGCTGCTTAAAAAACCCCTCATATGATACTGAGAATGCTGCTGTGTATGTAGTTATAGACCTACAGAAAAATGAGCCACTCCTGAGCTTGATCAGTTACTGGACTGGGGAGTCTCAGGCAATTCAAGATTGATAGACACAGGGAAGAAGTGAGAGTGTGGCATCATCTCCGCTCCTCATGGAAAATAAATCTCCTTGATTTTGTGTCACAAATGCTGATTCTGTATTTCCAACTCAAGACTTCACTCTGGAAGTACAAGTTGAATTTAAAGTGAGTCTAAGTTATTTTTTAATGAATGTCTGCTTTCTTCCTCCTTGAGTCAATGCCAGAGCAGACATGCCTGGCACAGAGCTACCAGATAGCAGGGAAGTCAAAAGGATGCTTAGCTGGGCAAACAACTGCTCTACATGATTTACCTAATTTTCTAGGTCAATCTGGGTGAAGCAAGTCTTTCAAACCAATCTTCTCTAGAAGCTTCACAGCAGTGTGTGCAGGAGGCTCTCGGGTGTGCTGTCTGCCTGCAGCCCAGACAGAAAGCTGCTTTTGAGGGAAAGTGCCCTTCCCAGCCAGGTCTGTAGTCCAGAGCTGCAGCTGGAGTTATTTTCAGAAAGCTGATCCTAGTGGAGAAGCGCACCAAAGCACTTTATAAACCAGCCGTGGCTTAACTTCCATTCTGCAAATACTTCCATTGTATCACTGAACCTGTGTATTGGCAAAAATGTTAAAACAGCCCAAATAGTCTTGCCTCTCCCCAGAGGAGTGTTTAGTCATCTTGTAGATCAGATTTTGCCGTATCTAACAAAAACTGTGCCTAGTACACAAGTGGCAGAATTACCCAGATGTCAGCTATTGGATCTTTCCATTTTTCTTCCTCTAGCTTGCTGTTTCATTATCTAGTATCTTGTGGGCATCATAGAAATACAGCACATCATCCTCTGGTTAAAACCAGCTGAAGTAAGTAGAGCAAGTCAATATCTACTAAAAGATATTGGTAAAGATATTTTCATAAAATGTTTTCAACTCTCAAGGAGTACCTTTACATTCAATATCAAAGATTGGCCCAGTTTGTGGAAATCTGAATGCACATGTGTAACTGAGATCTTGAGAATGGGATTGTATACCCATGATGATATAGGGGGAGAAGTTGCTCTGACTGTGACTGACTGTGCCAAGGGAGAAGGCCTTTTATTGTGTTTCCTGCCTGTACACACCTGTGGAGCATCAAGTTGTCCAGGTGCTGACTTTTTGACTGTGCCAATGTTGGAACCAAGTCTCTCGGGAGCTGAGAGGTCTGTGAGAGCTGAGGGCAGTGCTTCTCTGTGCCTGCTGGGAGACACTCATCCGTTTAGCAGATAGAGGAGACCACGTAAGATGTACTCACAGCTGGGTTGCACTCCCTGACCTGAAATGAGGTCTGGACGGAGCAGATCCAAGAAGGGCACATCAGGGAACTTGAGAGCTGCATTCCCCTTGCAAGGAGCTTTGTTATCACAACATATCTCACAACATCCCATCTCTGTGAGGCTTTGCTGCATTTCTTATTTGCATTCTAGAGGTCTTGCTGCTGTGGGGCTGCACCCAGGCAGATGGTTACTGCGCGCCTGGAAGCACAAGAGAGGAACTGGAGAGGCGAGCTTATCCTATACCAGAGAAAAAACTGCATCTTCTCTGACAGCAGGGCCTTCAGGAAAACTTGGCATTACAGATCTTTTCACTTTTCTGCAAACACTGAGATATTAGGAGGGAAAAGGGAGGATGGGCAGTCTCATTATAGTCCCTCCTTGCCTCAGAAACGGGGAGTCAGGAGACACCTGTAAGTGGTTCCTTTGGAGCTGGATAAGGTGGTGTGTGCACTGACTATAAAGGCTTAAATATCTGATTAAAGTGTAGTTGCAGACATTCAGGATGACCAGATTTTCAGAAGCGCTGAGAACTCATAAACGCCTTGGAAGCCAATGGGATTTGTGAGATCTTTGGAAGTTGAACATTATAAAAGTGAGCTATGCCTTAATATGCAGAACCAAAAATAAGCAAAAATGCCCACTTCATAACCTCAAATACTGAACAATTTTAAATGCAATGTACTAGGGAAAGATAAAAATGAGCACAGTGCACAATACCTTAACTTACAATATTTAGTGAAAATACGGATATTTCTGTCCTAAATACTGCAACTCTAATAAGGACACCAAACTGTGAGCAATTTACATTCCAATCAACGCATTGACTAGGCAGTGAATCTCCAAATTACTTAACAACTCAGAGTATTTTTTCTGTCTAACCTTTCATATTATTAGCAGCAAACAGAGTCCTAACAACCAACCAGTCAATAACTAAATATCCCTATAGGTTTGCCCGTGCTCTATTACAATATATCTGATTGATAATCCTGCAAAGCTTCTTTATTTTAAAAGGGCAACACTCAATTAAATCCTTCTCTGTTTAATGTCCCCATGTCAGGTTTTCCCAGTGCCTGCTTACCATCCATAGCCCTGTGCCCTCTAAACTGTGAGCAGCCCTGTGTCCTGTTCTGGTGGCTCCCCTAAGCAGGTAAATGTTAAACCATCCCATGAAGTACCTGCATGTTTGTGCATCCCCTTCTTCCATGATTGCCATTGAATGTGCCCTTCTGACAGTGATTTTGGTACAGGATGGGCACATTTCCAGTGAGAGTTAAATTGACACAACCAGCAGCGAAACAAATGTTTTGTTTTACCTTCCTTTTCCACAGGAAGAACTCCAAACCACCAATACCATACTGTGCAGCATGGAGCTGACCACAGGGCTGGGGCAGTAAGGTCAATGAGTAACTCAACGGGACACAACCCTATCATGACTCACTTTGTGCAGGACACTGGAAAGAAAGGATCTGAAAGCTAAACTTCCTGATTCTGGGCACTGAAGGAAAGGCAACCTGTTACTGGTTCCCAGAATTTCCTTTTTAAGTTGTGAAAATTGATGGTTATCTTAAAATGTAACTTTTCCCCTGTTGTGGACACTAGAGGTGGCTGAAATGCAGCCTTAACCATTTTACTTCAAAGAGATCACAGGAAGCATCGGGTGGCAGTGACCTTACATGACTGATGATCTGAGCTACATTTTTCATTAATGTAACTGCTGGCCTCTAGCCCCAAATGCTGGAGAGGAAACAACAGACCTCAAATCATTCTTCAGAGAATAGGGGATTACACAGTGGTAACATGGGAAAATCAAACCAAACTAACTCTTCATCCAGCTAAAATCCTGCTGCAGTTCAGCTACACATTTCATCATCCAGCCTAATGGGATTAAGGCACACACCAAGGGGTTCCCATTCTCTGGTATTGCTGCCTTATTCCTTTAAGTGCTGGCCAATTTCAGAGCCAGGGACATTCATGAAAGAGTGCAAGTACCAAATGACAAATATTTTCCATTTTTGATGATCGACTCTGGAGAAGTCTGACTTGGACACTTATAAAAAAGGTGAAGTCATCTGCTATGGAAGTCAATGCTCTGGGAAGCTTGGAGATGATCTCCATGCTTGGCAGCATTCCCCTTGTAAGTCCCACTTGGTGGCTTTTTTTTCACTCTCCTTAGTTAAAGGTTCTGCTCAACTTCCTTCAACCCCAAAAGCAACTCTGCTTTTTTTACTAGCTAAGGAAATACCGGAGCACTGGTTCAGAGGGTGATGATGTTAGTGTGCAGTAAAGACCAGCAGCTCCCTGGAAGCAGAGAGCCACAGAGGTCTCCACGGGGGCCTGCAGAGTCTCACCAGCCAGGTTCTGTATCGCTAGCCAAGTTTCCAGATCACCATGCAAGCTCGTGGTGATGGGGCAGGAAGCCAATCCAAAGATCAGATCCAGTGAATGTCAGGCAGGTCCACAAAGACGAGGGAGGGCCAAGGTCAACATGGGAAGTCAGTCCTTTGGACAGGGACTGCCCATTAAAGACATGGTTGTGGCTACAATTTATGAATTGTAGATTTCAGAATCAAAGAAACAAATAGCCAGCACTGTTTGAAAAGTTAATGTTGTATTTCTTCCGTTTTGGGGTATCCAGCTTTCACCATGATGTTTCTTGCTAGTTTTGAGTTAAGTTTTGCTCATTTTACTCTCAATGATAGCATGAGCCAAAGAGATGCTCTTTGCCCCAGAGACCTGAGGTAGGGACCAGTGTTTATATCTGTAATTTTATGGGGCAGGTACAAGGGTATCAATGTTCTGAATACCCTGAGACACTCAGCAGTGTGTGATAAAGCAAAGCAGAAAACTGCCAGAGACAGAAAATTGCCCTATCTAATTTAGCTGGGACATGTACAGTCTCTTCAAAGAAGAGATTTAGTCTATTAGATTCATCTGTAGCTTTGCTTCAGCCACTCAATTGTAAGGGGGTTAAGCTGGAGACAAACAGTGATTCAGTTTTATGACCAGGCTGAAAACACCAATAAATCTGCTGCTCCTGTGTGCTAACTGTCCTGTGTGCCCAAGTGCAGGAGGCTTTAATTGGGTGTAATAGCTCCAGGTCTGGACCTACGTACGTGCACATCAAATAACTCCTTTTAAACCATAAAGCAAGTGCTATTGAAATAATTATTGTATTAGCATCATCATCTTTCTATATGGAAATGTGGAGCATATGGCAAGCTCACCAGATGCCTATAGCCGCCATCCAGATAACGTTATTAAAAACAACAACAAAAAAAGAAAAGCCATTACAGATTTTGCATGTTGGCTGAGAACACTCAGGAGGCTGAACTGGAGACTGCTGTCGTATTTGTCATCCTGCTGATTGCCTAATGTAAAACACAGAAGGTCAATGAAGTGTGAGAAAAGCGAGACATCAGGACCAAAGCCTGAGCACTGGGACTAAGAAATTGCAAGCAGTGACCTACAGTAAATATGAAATGAAAGCGCAGAAACCCAGGTTTTTGCTGCCAGGGGACAGGCTGTTGACTGGGAACAAAGCTTCAGATTTCTCTGAGTGATTAGAAATTCACAGTGTTGTGGATGCCACGTCCTAAAAGTCCTGGAGGAAGAACATGGGCACGGCGGTTGCCAGCTGATTCATGGGGAGCAGCTGCAGAGAAAATGCCTCTTCCTGCCCTCCCAGATGGATGAAAACTGTCATGAAAGGGCCCCTACAAAGGAGGGTTGGACTTGAGCCTCCAAGCAGATTTGTGCAGAGATAACTCTGAGTCCCTAGATGGGAAAAAAAACCCTTCCCAAACTTCCTGAATATCCTGTTCAAAGGAAAGGCTGCTTCTCCTCCTTGTGAGAGTTGTTCAGGGTAATGTAGGGCACTGGGGAGAGAGACTTCCTGCTCTCCTAGACCACGAGCTGGTGCATGCATCTGCTGGGTTAAAATGGCTGTAAGATTAGGCTTTTCTGCATGAGAGAGTCTCCTCCTGTTCCAAAGATGGGGAGAGAGAAAGGGAAAGGGAGCTGCAAGGAGGAGCTCAAGATGGGGAATCACATGTGAATGAATGTCCTTGAAAGAACAGAGCATATGCTTGAGCTGGATGCTTTTTTATTTGTTTATTCTTGTGGATGTTCTACAATGAGGACATTCTTGATTAGTTTTGTTGCTCTCTAATATCCCTAAGCAGTGCTTTCGGGCAGAGAGAAGAACTATAGGGAAATACCTTTCTTGCCATGGAAACACTGTGGTGATTTACATCAGCTTAAGAAGCCCTGCCTCTGCAAGTTCTTTGTTTTTTTTAAGCAACAATAAGATAATTTTCTGTTGTGTTTTTTTTTTTTTCATTTGTATGTTTGTTTGTTTTAATGGGAAACGCTCCTGGCACTCAACACGGGTCTTCAGATGCTGCCCTTCCTTCCTAAGGTTTCTGGGTAGTCCTCTGGGGGAAGCTGACTTCAGTTTTGAAATGTGAATGGATTTTATGCATTCAATTCAATTTTGATTGCAAACAACCAAAACTAGGAAGAATTATGAAGGAGGTTTTGGTTCCTCTTTCTCAGGAGAGCCAGATGAGTAAGATAAAGGAGTATGTGTGTCTGTGAGAGAGAGAACATATTACTCTTCTAATCCCATTTATTTCTGCCCCAAATTTGTGGACAACTTTACGTGCCTCCTCTGTGACTGCTTTCAGGAGGCATAAGCCAGAGGTAGGGAAACAAAACGACTCAGATAATTGACTGTGTGGCACAGGGATGGAGAGTTTACACAGTTTGTGTGAGGCTGTGGGCAAGTGGGGTTGCTGGAGCATGAAACAGGACAGACCAGGAGCACCATGTTACCACAGACCCTATCAGATACATTTATGCCCTGTATAAGATACGCACTGTAACTCTTTGGGCCGTGCTAAGACTGATTCATTGTTAATTTGCCTTTCCTCTGCCTCATCGCCCATATAACATGCAGTTTTAAGACATACACAAGCTAATTAGGAGACATTTTCTGGAAGGGAGTCACAGCTGCATGATGTGAAATTCCTACAATCAGTGAAAAAACGTAAGGGGCTTGTTTACACACTTCAGATGTCCAACTTCAGCTACACTGCCACGAATGGCTGAACTTGTGGTGTTCTTTCCTTCTTTCAGAGTAAGTATTTCTCCAAGAACTTGTAATGCTGACTGTAATACTACTCATTAGGCTGCTCTTGAAGTATGGTTTGTGTGCACAAAGGCTTGACCATTTTTTCTAACAGTAGCTGTTGTTTGAATAAAACATGTTGTTACACATCCCCTGCAAAATTTGCTTCTTGTCCTTAATATTTTCTCCCAGGGATATTGCCAGTGTGATTTCTACAGCTGCTTCAGCTCTCCATGGGGTTTCACCTATGGATGAAAAATGAATTACTCTCCACTGCCTCAAATCTGTCATTGGTTTTGGTGCTTGTTCCCTTCCTCCCTTACAATCCTTAAATGATTTCAAGAATGTTTTAGGGAGATCTTAGCTGTTTACTTCGAAGTCATTCGTTATTAGCAATTTATCACCTCACAGTACTTTTTTCCTACACAAATAACTAGTATTATTTTAGATGTACACTAAACTCATACTGCAGTAAAAAATGGATATAATTACTTATGGCATATATTCATTATTGCATGAACTAACATTATATAGCATGCAATAATATATAATATTTACGCTGTGCAGTTGACTGTGTTCTGTGCTGCACATGGGACTTGCAATCTAACAAAACCAGAAAAGTAGCTTCAATGACCTGTATGAAAACCAGGTCACTGGTTGTGAAACCACACTTTCAACCTAATTTTTCCTTTTTCGAGGCTGCATTTCTGAAACTGAGATCTTAGAAAGCCATGAAGAAGTCTTCAGCATGAAAGGCGACCTTATTAAGATACCAGATGCTGTGTGGTATGTATTTTGTCCATGGCTAAATGGCTTATGCATTAATTAACACCTTTAGATTAAGAGCTTGCCTACTTGGTGCCAGTAGAGGAATATTTTGCATTGGCTGATGTCAGTGTGTGCTCTGGCACATTCTAGAAAATTCCAGAAAATCACTGAAGAAAATGAATCGTAGGTCTAAGACACATGAACCTTAAATGGTTTGGAAAAGCATTAGATAAAGTTTGAGAAGGGCAGGTTTACACATTACAAATATTGACTAGATAAAGGACAAGTATCAGCAAATACAACTTGATAAAGTCAATTGAACATTTCCTATAATGTGTAGATTAAGTGCTGCCTTCCCAGTTAAAAGGTTTTTTTTTTTACACCTACTGTCTTCAAGAAGGTTCCTGTGATCCTCTGGGATACTCGGGGAGGAATTCAGTTGCAGCAGGGAAATGGTAATTTTCAGGCAGTCACAGGAAAGCCAGCTCTGGTGGGACAGGGATTAGGAACAACGGATACAGGAAACCTCCACAAACGGATCAGGAGCTGGCCTGGAAATCTGAAGGGCCGTATCAAACTTCTTTACTTGAACTGCCAAGTTTGTTAGGAAGTAATTACAGTGTGAAGATGGAGACTCCACTAAGGCTGGTACAAAACTAAGCTCTGAAACAGATAAGTGGAATAGCTGCATGAGTCCTCGAAGCTATTTAAGAAACAGAAGGTGGATCTTAATATCCATATTTAAGGATTAATCATCTGCAGCTGGTGTGAAACATTCACAAGGGAGCATAAAAGTAAGCCTTCAGGCCTCCTGGTAAGGAGATAATCGGGTGGTTATAACATTACAGTGACAGTAGTGAAGTTTCATGCTCTTCAGGGCTTCAGTAGATGGCATGGCCATCCCAGCAGGACAGTCCTGTGCATGTTGTGCAGGGAGTTTTGCTGCTTCCAGGCTATTAACTGGAACTGTGTATCCTTCACAGACATGTTTTCACTGAGACAGTTTCCAAGAGAGTAGCTCATTTTTTGCCTAGCAATAGCAGTCAGAAGATAATTGCTGCTTAGTAAATAGCAGAATACAATTTAACTGACTGACTAAAAATAAAAATAAAGCAAAACCAGCCAAGAAACTCAGTAGTCCACTATTTCCACAAAATGTGAGTATGGACAGGAAAGTAGGTGATGATACCACTGTGATCACAGAGAAAGAAGCCACACTTAGCACAGAAAGAGGTAAACAACAACTATAAACTTTCTCAGGCCTGGTGCTACCCTGAATTACACAATCTGAGGGCCTGGCCCATGGTAGTAACTGCAGTGGTTGCTGCTAGTTCTGTTGGTGAAGCCGCAGTTCAGTTCAAGGTGACCAGGAAAAACTTGCCTGTGTCAGCAAAACAAATCGTCATAGGAATCAATGTAATTTTAGAAATAACTGAACTGTTGTGCAAGTCTAACTATCTTCTTTATCTCTTTCTATTACCTTTGTGCTGTGAGGAAACCAGCTCTGGGAATTCCATTTTGGTTCATCTTGACTTTTTCAGCCTGACCATTTAGTTGCTTTATGCCCTGCACCAGAAGTACACAGTGTTCATGAGCACTTTTATTCTTCCTGGGTTTATTACATGGTGTGTGTAGAGGAGTATAAATATATTTTGGCTTGGATTGGTGTACAGTTCACAGGGTGAAAAACTGCCTGGATGACCCAGGGCCAAAGAGTGGTGGGGAATGGAGTTACATCCAGCTGGTCACCAGTGGGGTTCCCCAAGGCTCAATCCCGGGCCCAGTTCCGTTCAATACCTTTGTCAACGATCTGGAAAAGGGGATCAACTAACTGAGTCAACCCTCAGTCAGTTTACAGCTGACCCCAAGCTGGGTGGGAGTGTTGACCTGCTGGAAGGTGGGAAGGCTCTGCAGAGGGATCTGGACAGGCTGGAACGATGGACTGAGGACAAGGGTATGAAGTTCAACAAGGCCAAGAGCTGGGTCCTGCCCTTGGGTCACAACAACCTCAGGGAAAAGCTCCAGGCTTGGGCAAGAGTGTCTGGAAAGGTGCTGTCAAATGTGGCAGTGACTGTGAAACAAAGGCTCCAAAAGTAACCAGGGACAGAGGGAGCAGACACAGAAGCATCGAGCATGGTTACACAAACTTAGAAATGAGGCTGAAAATAGTTTGCTGCTACGGCCATATGACTATTTAACATCCTAAAGCCATGTATGTTCTACACAGTGAAGAGATCCTAGAGAAAGAAAAGAATGAGATCCAAAAGGAGTTACAAAACCTCTCTGAAGTACTAATGAGCTAAGGCAAAAATTATCTAATGCCTGGGAGAGCTTCTCTCTTCCTCCTCCTTCACATCTTGTTTTGGTTTTGCTCTTTTATCTGAACAGGAGTTTTGAGAAAAATGAGTGTTTAACAAACCAAGTTATCTGAAAAACCAATTAATATTGCAGGAACACAGAACATACAGACAGTAGGCTCTAAACCTCAAATTAAAAAATTACCGAGTAATAAAAGTAGAGTTTTGTTGAAAAAACCCCGGCACCTGATATGTAGGTTTGCTATACTAGAATATGATAGTCTGTTGGCTCTCCCTGCTCATAAACCATGTGCCCTAAGGAGGGGAAAAAAAAAAAAAAAAGATTTATTTATTCTGGGAGGACTGACAATACAGTACTCTCTGTTAGGGTCCTGAGGCATTAAAGGGTCTTAATTTAGGAGCTGCTAATAAGATTTGCTTCCTCAGTTGATCTTGAACTCTTCCCATTGTCACGAACTTGCCTGACCATATGGACTCTTATCTGGGCCTGGCCACCATCTCCAGGTTTGCCGTGTGGTGGGATGGGCTCTGACCTGTGGGGTCTCCTGTGGCTCCCTGTCCTGAAGACTGTCCTGCTGTGCCACCCTCCTGCAGGTAGTGGATGGGCAGGAGAGTATCCATAGTGAACTAGCTAGGTTTGCTCTAGGGAACATTCCCATTCCTCTTCTCTTTCCTTTGGCTTCCATGGTACAAAAGGAATATCCTTGCAGGATATTGCACTAGGGGAAACTCTTAGAACTTGACCACGTGAACTAATACTTAACTATAAATGAAGATTTGACACCTTGATTAGAGTTGTATTATCTAGAATAGAGTGGACAGTGGCTGCTAGATTGACAAAAAATAATTAAACTATTTTTAATTATCATACTGCAATTCCATTTAGGTAGTTTCAGAATGGGTATCCCATTTGGAAACAACTGATTTTTCAGCATAATGTGACATGGAATTGTAAATATTTTGATTTGACCCCAGAGCTAAGGATGAGAACTGTATAGTATAGGTCAAAAGTCTAAGTTCTAGGGCTGATCAGCTGCTGATCTGCTTCCTAGTTGAAGGTATGACATCCATGGGACACTGTCTGCCTCTGTCTTTTCATAGAATCATAGAGTGGTTTGGTTTGGAATGGAGCTTAAAGATCATCCAGTTCCCCTGCCATGGGCAGGGACAACTTTCAATAGACCAGTTTGCTCAGAGTCCCATCCAACCAGGCCTTGAACACTTCCAGGAATGGGGCATCCACAACTTCTCTGGGCAACCTGTTCCAGTGCATCACCACCCTCGTAGTAAAGAATTTCTTCCCTATATCTAACCTAAGTTACTCCTCTTTCTGTTTGAACCCGTTACTCCATGTCCTATCACCACAGTGCCTGTTTCCTTTTATCTGATATTGTCCTCTAGCTGTTGCTTATCTTCAACTCCATATTCAGTAAGGACTGCTTTTCCTCTTTGAGATGTGGTCTGGAGATGCAGAGAACCAGGTTTTCTTTCTAGAATCAAGTAGGCCACGTAGCATACCTGGATATGTTGATGTTTGTGGCTTCTTCTGCCAGACAAATTACAGTGGGGGTGCTGTTAAAGGAGGAATGTTATGGGTAGGTCTTACTTTAACACCTGTGGTCACAGAGCTGTTTCAAAGGTGCTGCATAGGCTGCCTGCAGACTCTGGAAGGCATTGTGACACCTACCACATTTGTTTCCATTGCCATGCTCTACTTAAACATATACAAAAGAACAGTCAAGCTGGGAATGACTCTCACAGTTCCTGAGGCAGGACTCTGTAATGGCAGGGTTAGCAACGCCTACAGTTACATAGCCTGTCTAGGAGCTGGTCCCTTTCTTCTTTTAGTTCACCTCAGGTTTTCAATTTCCCACTGAATTTAATAGGCTCACTTTCTTAGAATTTTTAAGATCTGATCTTAAAATGACTTATGTTATTCCACTGACTTGCAAGTTGACGTGGTTGCTATGGTTTCACGCAAAGGGCAGGGTGATCTCATTGCTATCTCTTTTAAAGTGATCAGCAGTACTTGATCTGTTCTACACTCACAATGTGAATATTTAGAAGCAGCTGAAAAGAGGCACAGAGATATAAGCATGCAGAACAAACTGACAAGAGCAGTCCTACCATGTCCTTCAATACAGCCGAGCGGTCTGCAGATAACTGAAACCTTCACAGAGTGTCTTCTGCCTTGAACAAAGTGATTCTTGCAAGGTGTCATGATGTCCCTGCCTAGTCCTGCTGGCCCCACTTACAAGCCAGGGTGCCATTGACCTTCTTGCCCACCAGGGCCTATTGTTGGCTCTTGTTCAACTGCTGTCAACCAGCACCCCCACATCCTTTTCCAGATACTTTTGCCCAAGCCTGGAGATTTAGGCTGGGGTTGTAGTGACCCAAGTGCAGGACCTGGCACTGGGCCTTGTTGAACCTCATACCACTGTCCCCAACCCATCAATCCAGCCTGTCCAGATCCCTCTACAGAGCCTCCCTCCACCAGATCAGCATTACTGCCCAACTTGGTGTCATATGTGATTTACTGAGGGTGCCCTTGATCCCCTTTTCCAGATCATTGATAAAGATACTAAACAGAACTGGTCCAAGTCCTGAGCCCTGGGGGACCTCACTCATGACTGGCTGCCAGCTGGATTTAACTCCATTCCCCAGCACTCTCTAAGCCCATCCATGCATGCATGCATGCATGCATGCATCCACCCATCCATCCATCCAATTTGCCTGCAGAGGCGCAGGGGACTGTGCTGCATCATGTGCTGCAACAGGTGCTTTCCATTTCCTACCTCTCACACGGTTCTTTCACTAGGATGTTGTATTTTCTGTATATTGACAGAAGAGCTGTATTGCACACCCAGCACCCAATTTATTCTTCAACTGGAAGGCTGAGTATAGACTTTGTTTCAAAACAGACAGTATTGTTTTAGGGCAACAGACCATATGGTCTGCCAAAGCTTATTCCCGTAGGGTTTTAAAAATAAACAGATGCTTTCTTATTGTTCATATGTAATTACACAGCACCTTTGGATCACCTTCTCTTGGAAAATTGTGTCCAGCCACCTTGCAGGCCCTCTTTTTACACACCCAGTGTTGACTTTGAGTATTTATTTTGCACTACAACCACTTTTTTAAACAGGCAGTCTGTCTACAACGTAATGTGTTTGCCGTGAGGGCAGGGAGTGTATTGCATCAATCTGTTTCCCTTTTACTCCTGAGTCTTCTTTACCTGTTACAATCTCTTAAATCATTAAGCCAGAGGCCACATAAGGCAAAGCTTTTTCCTTGAGTCATGGTCTCTGAACCCAACATTAGCTGTGGTTTTCACCCTACCAGTCCTTCCCTAGTGAGTAAGGGTGGGGAGATAAACACCACTTAGCTAATACGCTTTGTGATCTTGTCAGTCGCTGTGACAAGATAACTAACACTGTGTTATTTTACATGTCTGTATTACATGTCAAAAATAAAGCTAAAATAGCCTGAAGAGCCTAATTTGAATCTCCCAGCATCAGAAAAATTCAGCATGAAGACTGAATGCTATCCTTTCAAGAATATACTGAATTCTACTTCACATCCCTATTCAAAATATGTGCAGTAACATCCAACAGACCTCATCACATTGGCAATGAAGACAGGGGAAATTGTGCCCCATCTCGAGGTGCTAAAGGCAAGCTTGGTGGATATAAAATGATACAGTTTTTATCATACATAGCAGACTGTCTGCTAATAATTCATGGGAATCAGAGAATGAGAAATTATTAGAAAGGTTGGGGCTTTTTGTTGTTGTTTTAACTTATTTAAATTCAACATATTATACAAAAGAGATTTGAGTGCCTTCATGGCATTAATTAAAAATGTTAGTAACTTCCCAGAGCCTGAACTTCAGAAAGCTCACTGCTTTGAAAGATTCTATCAGTGTAAAAATAAATTCTTTATACTTAAAATGGAGAGCATAATAAAATCCATAAGGATATTGCCTTGCCTAAAGGCACTTGTGAGTGGTAATCTTCTGTTGATTCTGTTGGTGCCAGTATTTCACTCGGGGACTCAATGATAGGGAGTGGGAAGAAAATTATTTGTTTTATCCCAGAGGAGGTTTTGAGATATTTATTTTTTTCCTCGTGCAGTAGAAAGAAAATGGATATCCTGAAAGTTTTCAAGGTCTGGTAATCTGAAAATTACGAATCATTTAATTTTTTAGTACCTTTTTAGAGGAAATTAGTAAGAATTATTGAGCAGAAATGTGGAATAAATTGCAAAGTTTATATTTTTAATTTTTGTGTTCTAAAACCCCTGCAAGGGAGATTTCGTATTGAAAAAGGTGATTTATAAATAAATTTCAATCAAAATTTAGGCTGAAATAACTTATTACAGAATGTTTGAGGTTGGAAAGGGCCTCTGGGTCCAACTCCCCTGCTCAAGCAAGACCACCTGAAGCACATTGTCCAGGACCATGTCCAGGCAGTTTTTGACTACCTCAAAGGATGGAGACTCCACCACCTCCTTGGGCAACCTGTGCCAGTTCTCAGTGAAACAGTATTTTCTGGTGTTCAGGTAGAACCTCCTCTGTTTCACTCTGTGCCCACTGCCTCTGGTTCTGTCACTGGGCACCACTGGCTCTGTCCCCTCTGCACCCTCCCTCTGGATATTTGTGCATATCAATGAGATCCCTCCTGACCCTTCTCCTCTCTGGCTGAGCAGTCCCAGCTCTCCCAGCCTTTTCTCACAGAAGAGTTGCTCCACTTCCTTCATCATCTTAGTGCCAGCCCCTTGCTGGTCTCTCTCAAGTAGCACCATGACTTTCCTGAACTGGTGATCCCATAACAGTTCCCAACAGTCTAGGTGTGTCCTCACCAGTGCTGAGTAGAGGAGAAGGATCATCTCCCTTCACCTGCTGCCAAGACTTTGTCTAAGCCAGTCCGGGATACCATTAGCCCTTCTTTACAAGAAGCAGGCTCGTGTTCAACTTGGTGCCCACCAGGGCCACCACAGGCCTTTTCTGCAAAGACGTTTGCCAGATGGGCAGCCCCCAGCATGTGCTGGTGCTTGGGGTTGCTCCTCCCCAGGTGTGGGGTTTGGCACTTCCCCTTATTGAATGTCATGAGGTTCCTCTGGTGTACAGCCACTCCTCCCAGTTGGGTGTCACCAGCAAACCTGCTGAGGGTACAGACTGTCCCATCACCCAGATCACTAATGATGCTGAAGAGGACCGGACCCAGTATTGACCCCTGGGTTACAATGGTAGTTCCTGGCCTCCAATTAGACCTCATGTCACTGATCACCACTCTCTGGCTGTTCATCCAGTTTTCAGTCCATCTCTCTGCTCATTCATCCCTCACTTCATCAGCTTCTCTTTGAGGATCTTATGACAGACAGTGTCAAAAGCCTTACTGAAGTCTAGGCAGACAATATCCACCGTTCTCCCCTCACTACCAAGCCACTCAATTTTGATCTCTGAGAGTTTAGACATGACAAGTGTGAAAGGATAACAGACTGACACTGCATAATGAAAACAGAGAGATATGCGGAGAGTATTTATGAAGTCCAACAGTAGCTTTTAGTATGTTTCTATATACATAAGATATATCGTGTAAATATATATATATATATATATATATATATATATATATATATATATATATATATAAAGTTTATATGTTAACTTAGAAATCTTGTCTGAATACAAAAAAAAGAACAAATGAACAAGATAAATGAAATATGTTTCAGGCTGAGTGGCATAACATGCTTTTGAGCTGATCTTTGCTGGATTCCTACACCTTCCTAAACCTTCATATCAGTTTTTCCAGTTATGCTGCAGCTGGCCATCTGTAGAGCAGAGGTGATGCTTCTTCCTTTGCCTATCCTGCTATCTGGATTGAGAGCTACTCCATGTGGGATCCAGGTTCTCCAGCTTTATGCTTCTGCAAGCTCAGTGTTTAGCCCAAATCTGTCTCCATCAAAGGCCAGAGATCCCTCCCTCACGTTCAGAGACAGGGAACTACAAAATCTAGAGGGGTGGTTGAGGCAGATATGGACACTCCTTGCTGTTCTTGGGCAGTAGTGCTGGGTCACAAGACTGAACTGAGAGGTAAGTAAGGCAGACAACAGGCACAGCACTTCTGGGTGTGCTTTGAGACCTTCTAGATCCTTGGGTAGCTGCTTCCGGATTTGCGTGGTGATCCCAGAAATCCTGTGAGAAAAGTCAGGGTGGAAATTGCTGCTGGGTAGGGAGAGTTTAGAGGAATCATGGACTCATGGGAAGCCCTGGCAACCTCTCATGAGCTCTGTCAGCTGCTCCTGATTAAGGAATGCATTAAGGTTTTGGATTGAGCTGACTCCTGATAAAGCAGAGGAAAGAACCTTCTGAGCAGCTTTGAAGCGGGAAGCCTATTTAAGGCCCACCTCAGGGCACGTAACTGCTGTCCATCATTGTCTTCCATGGAGGCACTAATGGCCATTGCTCATTATGTAATCTGAATTATTTTTCTCCATTTTTGGCCTTCACAGTGACGTATGAAACCTGCTTGCAAAAAACTACTTTTAGTTAACTCTGCAAACAGATAACTTTGTTCTTTCTGTTAGTAAATATGCTTTGTAGTTGTATTTGATACTGCAAATTCCTCTATGTAACAGTTCAGCAAATTCAGTGTATCTATCACAAAGATACTTCTTTCAGCGTTGCACTGTACAACTCCTCTCTCAGGAAGTTGAGATGTTTAAAGGTGAGTGAACTTTCTCCCATAGGGAAAGACTACCTTTTGCCTACACAGCTTCCCAGCAGATCACCTTCCTCCACTCCTGTGGATAATTCACTTGTTTCTTTTTCCAAATCCCTGTCTTGCTCTTCCTAAGGCTTTCAGCAGCTCAGGTAAGGAGATCAGTCAGCGAGAAGCTCCCAAATTCACTGAGGAAACCCAAATGTTAGTCTTATGCCATATGAACATATAAATGTTAATGCTCTATAGAAACATATGGGTCTGTCTTTGGTGGTGACACAGAGGGTTTTATAACCAACACTGCCTACCAGGGCAACCCCTTTATCCCTTCAAATACAGGTCTGTCTATTTAAGTGGATCTGATTTGATATGTCCTTCTACATTTTTTGTTTAGAAGGAGCTCTCAACAGCTGATGAAACCCGAGACAATGAACACAACCAAAGATCTTCTAACCTGATATCACAGCTGCCGTGGTTGAAAGTGCTAGATAGAAAACGAGTCAATTCCTTTCTTTCTCTATAATTAGATAATTTATATTTGATATGGATCTGAAAATGTCCAACCATTTGATCTCATGACAAAGTAGCAATCCCTTGCTTCCAATTAAAATTAACTTCTGTTTCACCCAAAGGTTTCAAATACTCAGCTTCCAGTAGTTATGCCCAACCAGCAGGGAAAAGTGGCTTCTATTAAATTCCCATTCCTGTTCTGGGTCCTGATTCCTACTTTGTAGGCTGTCTGTGACCATAATCTTCCAGACAGCTCCACCTGAGCCAGCTGAAACCAAAAGTTGGGAATCTTGGTGAATTTCCATGTGCAAGGTCTTTCTTGGAGATTGGGAAGAGCCAACTGTAGAGGGAAATGTAATTTTGTCAATGACAGCACAATTTCTTTGCTTAAGTATTAACATGTAGGGCCACTTCAGGTACCCTCATATACTGTTTGCAGAGGGCTGGGAGACGTTACATGGATCTTCCTCCGAGCCATATCTTCTGGAGATACAGCCAGTGGGCAGATGGGGTGTTCAAACAGCAAATAAAATCTCAGACACATTTTTGCAGCTGAATCTTTCCCTCAGAAGGAAAGAGGAACAAGAATAGGAAAAAAGCCTCAACTCTGGTGTGCTAATCGTTTTAGCAGCAGCAAATCATCCCAGAGCATAGCAGAGGATGGCTGCACCTGACCAGCTGGCACAAGAAAAGGCTGCAGTGTTGCACCTTCCCAGGTCTTCCTCATTTCCAGAAGGGCAGTAAAGTTCACTATAATTGCCAGCCTGACCAATAAACCTCACTGTTGTAGAAACAATAGAGTTGAAAAAAAGGGCTGGTTTAGGAATTTCAGTCATTTTTTAACAGGATTTGTCACACAACTACTCACCAGTGAGAACAGAGACTGGATTACATGTTCCTCCATCTGTTCTTGTGCCCAGGTACTGAGGTGACTGTGCAGAAAAGATCACATTGGAAACTGCTCGTGGTTTGGGTTTCAGCAGCAGGAGCCCGACCTTTTCTTATCAAAGTGAAACCTGAAGAGACAGCAAAACTCCCAGAGGCCTTGATAAAAGCAACAGCAGACCCCACAACTCTGCTATGAGAACCAAATAAAGAGAAAACAGAAGGACGAGGGAGATCTGTCGCTCTCTGAGCAGACGTCACTCTGGAAGTCACCAGATATACTGAAAAACGTTAATGCTGTTGTTGGACTGCATACAAGATTAATAGCTTTTAAATAATTCTTTTTTTCCTCCCTGCATAGATTTTCTATGTATTTGCTTCATTTTCTTTTTATGCAGTGTTTACACACCTATTTCAACCCCCAGGTGAACAAGAATAATTTTTTTTAAACCCACAAGCTTACTAACTTGACAAAAAGTCAACTTGAAAGGAAAAAAATAGTCTTCCAAACCTTCTTTAATAAGCACGTGAATTTTTGTTTGTTTATGGTTTTTTTCCCCCCTTTTTATGTTTTTGCTGTATTAAAGATGGGTTCTGAGAATGTTGACACTTCTTCCAGAAAGAAGCTTTTATGTCTGGGTTTTTTTAAATGTCATTTGATCCTCTGTTGTGTTTTTAACAATGCAGGAGAAACCACTAATGCATCTGTTATTTATTTCCTTTTTTGCTTTGCTATGTTTTGTTTTGTTCTTTTCAGTCACTGTGTTTTAATGCATTTTTGCCAGGTGTTTCCATTTTTATTTCTCGTATGTCTTTGACACTGTAGTAAATGAGGTTGTTATTAATATTTAAAAGATTTGGGTTTTTTATTTTGTTTTGTTGTATGCAATACTAAAAATTCCCAGCATATGCAATAAAAGATATCATACATTCTCTGTAATGTATAAAATCCTACTGAAGTGATTTGGGAGCTTGGGATCACACCTCACAAAAGTCTCATTTCAAGGATCTTTACTCATTGTAGTCATATTGTCAGTTCCACTGCACGTGTGTTTACTCTTTCTGGCATGTGTTGATCAAAATAATTTATGTTAGAAATGCCAGACCATGGAACTGAGGTTTCATAAAGTATCATTGTTATTAAAAAAACAACACTTTCAGTTATTTAAGTCAGGACCTTTTTTCTGAACTCTTTCCTCCATTTGAATCTTTGGAAGCAGAGGATCATAATTGCTGTTCTTATCACAGGATTTTTAACAAAACAAATTCATAGCCAACCCCCCCAAAAATATGCTAGGAAATAGGGGAAAAAAAATTGTGTCTATTCAAACCAGTCTTTGGTTTTAATAGATACAATCCATCTTTTAACCTAATCCTCTTCTGAGTCTGGCTGTAACTTATCAAGGTGTTTAATATCCAAGTTCTTCTTTCAAAAGGTATATAGAAACTTTCTTTTCATCAGACATTTGGGAAGTAGTGTGTAAGAAAGATTTTATATATATATCATGATAACAAATTATATCAACAGAGTTTAATTTAAAAATACAATTCAGTATCTTAATAGTGAAAGATAAAATTACTGTTATGATCATTGAAACTTATTTTGACAAGAATGAATATTTGCAGTTCCGACAGTATAAAACAAGTACTTTAAATGAGCTGATGAGTATTCATACTTCACATTTACATTTTTTAAAAATTTAAAATATGAGAATAATTCCTATGTTGCCACAGGAACATGAATTAAGTGATTAGTGTCTGTCCAGCTGACTGGAGAAACTCATTTACCATCACTCTCACACAGAAGTACATGTACACTGATGAATAATGCATACTAAAAAAAATGTTTTGTCATAACAAAATACATATACTTGTCTGTTCTTTGCTTTATTAGAACACCAAGCTCTTTCTGTGGCGTGAGGTAAGATATTGTAAGAAAACAGTTTGGCCATTTAAATGTTAGATAAGTGTGGAAATTATGCTCTTCAGACTCCAGAAGTGTCTGCCTTCCCCCTAACCCAAACCCAGGCTCACTGCTGTACAAATACACAGTGAGATTCAGCTTCCTTAAGTGGAATTCTGCAGTCACAGGATTGCTGAGGCAGGAAGGCACCTCTGGAGATGACTTGGGCCAACCCATTGCTCAGAGCTGGGTCAGCTAGAGCAGGCTGCTTGGGACTGTGTCCAGTCATGTGTTTAATACCTCCAAGGATGGACACTCCACAGCCTGCTTGGGCAATCTTCTCCAGTGTCTGAGCATACTCGCAGTAAGAAAGTATTTTCTCACATTTAAATGGAATTTCCCTCATTCTAATTTGGGCTTGCTGCCTCTGAATCAATGGGCACACAGAAAAGATCCTCCCTGAGCCTCTTCTCTGGGCTGAACAGTCCCAGCTCTCTGTCTGTGCTCATGTATAAGATGCTCCAAGTCCTTAATCATCTCTGTGACCCATCTCTGAACTTGCTCCATCATGCCCCTCCCCCTTTCTTACTGTGAAGTTCAGCACAGGACCCAGAACTCCAGATGTTTCTCACCAGAGATGAGTAGAGGGAGGTGATCCTTCCTCCCTCAATGTGCTGATGATGCTCTGCCTAATGCAGCTTGGAATTCTGTTTGGTTTCTCTGCTGGCTTGTGTGTCACTGTTGTGGTTAAACCCCAGCAACCAGCTGAGCACCACACAGACACTTGCTCTCTCCCTGACCACCCCCATGGGATGGGAAGGAGAACTGAAAAAAACCTATGGCTTGAGATAAGAACAGTTTAATAACTGAAATAAAGTAAAATATAATGCTACTAATATGAATAATTGTGATGAAAAGGGAGATAATAAAAAGAGAAATAAAATTTAAGAAAAAACACACCAGTGAGACACAATACAGTTGCTCACCATCCACTGACTTGTTTGCAAACTTGCTGAGGGAACATTACTTCCCATCATCTGGACCATTAATGCAGATAATAAATAGTATTGGTCTTACTATATACCCCTGGGATACTGGATTACTATATACCCCTATGATAGCACATCATACTAGTGATTTGCCTCCAGTTGATTTCATGTCGCTGATTATAACACCTTGAGCTTGGCAGTTCGGCCAGTTTTCAGTCCACCTCTTTGTCCACTTCCTTAGTCCTCACTTAAACAATTTGATAAAGGGGATATTCTGGGAATCAATGTTGAAAGCCTTACTAAACTCAAGATACACAATATCCAGTGCTCTTCCTGTATCCACTGAGCCACTCAGGGATATAAAGTTGGCCAGTCATGATTTTATCCATACTGAGTGCTTTCAATCATCTTATTTTTCATAATCTTTATGGACTATGGATTATTTGTTCCATCGCATTCCCAGGGACTGAGGGAATCCTGATCAGACTGTCATTCCTCAGATTCTCCTTCTTACGATATCCACTTTTTTCCACCTCTTGCGGAACTTTCCCTGGCTCTCTCAGCCTTTCAGAGATAATTCAGTGACCTTGCAATGACAATGGCAACTCTTCCATCAAGGTTTCTTGCAGCTGTCTGAACAAAGCCTCGTCTACGTCTTCCTGGCCAGGCATTGGGACGATATTGATGCTGTGAAGGTGTGGATGCTGTCATTGAAGATGAGCTGAGAAACTACTTGAAGCCCCTGTCCAGTGTGGGACATCCCCACACCTTCCCCTGAAACCCTGCAGTGCAAGTGCAGATGCAGCTCATAGCTGCAGCTGTTGGACATCCTATATTATTTTCAGTAGAGAAATTCCCTGTATTTTTGCCCTGCTCTTTCATGCTTTATTACACCCCACACACAGGCAGAGCACTTAGAAAGACCTGCTGTTAAACACCTCAACAGTAGCAGTGTTAACCTTGTATTAGAGATGTGATGTCCCTTCTGTTTCTCCAGATGTTTGTATTTTTTATCTGGATGATGCACATGGAGGGTCTCCCTGAGGGGAGGGGCAGCAGCACCCTACATGTCAGAAAGCTCAGGTTAGATGTTTCTGTAGGAAAAAAAAATCATAAACACAATTGAAGGAGTGGAATTAAAGAGCTCCCAGCAAAACTACATTTCCGTGGTAGCCAAATCAATGACCCATTCCTCTGTTTCAGCTTCCCTTGGTGTCTCTCCAGCATCTTGAAAGACTATTTTACATAAATAAATATATATTTTTTTTTCTTTTTTTGCTAGTTAGAAGTATCTTAGTTTTATCAACCATGTAGCTAGCTAGAAGTCCTTCACTAGGGACAAAAAGGAGGCTTTAGCCCTGATAACTTCATAAGTTGTAATTTTTGCCAGGTAGCTGTAAAAACTCTTTGGATCTTGTTTTTTTTCCCCAAGTTACAGATGAATCCTTTATATACATGTGCTACCAGTTACCAAATGCTGTTCTTTGTCCTTTTAGCAACCCACATCAATAAGATGCTGTTTGGCATTTAAAAATTAATGCCATGTTGCCAATTAGTCAGCCACGCCTCTGGTAACCTTATTCAATGCTATGGGGCTAATGACTTCTGGAAGGCCTTGACATACTTTATAATTGAACTGTCAGGTTTGCATTTTGCTACAATTCATTCGTATTTAAGTGTGAGTTGTTAACCACATTAAGCTGATTTCTTTTGAAGGCTGGTGGGAAGGATGGAGGCCTGATTCCCACTTTGATATGTGATTACAGTATTCCCGCAGAGTGCTGGTAGGGAGAAGGGTTTTGCTATCATTTTGTGAGCTAAATGAAAGGTTGGGGATGGCTCATCTGGATGCACTGACTGGTATTCTCTGCTTGTTTCTTTTTGCTGTCATAGAATCGGAAATTCATGTAATGGTTTGGGTTGGAAGGCACCTTTAAAGGCTGTATAGTCCAATCCCCTTGTAATAAGCAAGGGCCTCTGCAACTAGATCAAGTTGCTTTGAACCCCTTCCAGCCTGGCCTTGAATGTTTCCAGGGATGGGGCATCTACCACCTCTCTGGGCAGCCTGTTCCACTGTTTCACCACCTTCATTGTAAAAAATTTCTTCTTGCCTGTCTATAATTATGTGTGTCTTCCTTCTTGTCTAAAACTCTGCCCTTACCTCTTGGGGGAAGGGATCCTGATCAATTTTATTTACAAAGCTCTTAACTACAAGTTCTATGTCAGATAGTAAACAAACCAACCCCTCTAATATCCTCCCCTTTGTTCTCCTTCCTTACTCGTTAGCTGAACGGACTTGGCAGCTACAAGAAAGAGATGTAATTCCTGGTGTAGATTACTGAGTAGCATTAAGCCAGCTTCAACAAACCTTCTTTGCATTGGTAGCATGGTAGTATGTGTCCCTGTGAAGCAAAATCTTCACGTGGAATTGCATGTCACTGGAACAGGCTTATATCAAAATGCAAAGAGAAGTACCCACACTTCTGGCAGCTCTCTGCCATGCTTGCCTGGACTTACTTTCTAAAATGAGATTAAACTGCTTGAATTGAAATCCATGTGTCACGTGTGGAACTGAATGGGGTTAGAGAGAGGGTCTATATGCAGCTGAGACAAAACAGTTTAAGGAGATGCTGTTTTCATGGGGCTTTATGTGCAGAACTCTTAAGTATCTAAAGCAGCAGTGTCCATGAGATTTGCAGGGGATTAAGAGAGGGAAAAAACCCCACCAAATTCAATTGTGTGACCGTTTAAATACTACCACCAGGCTGGGAGGTACCTGTTCCTCATGTATTGCTCAGTGTGGTTCAAACTCTCAGTAGAAACAATCTGTTGTTTATTCTTGCTGGACACATTTGAAATCTGGCACATTTGAAGGTTTAATGCCTTGAATTTCAAGGAACCAGATAGCATTAACTGCTTCCATTGCACTGTGCAGAATATGTGAGCCATGATAAAGAGTGATCTCTGCTACCAGTCTGCAGCTGATTCCCATCCCTTTCAGTACATCAAGCCAAATAACTGAGCTATGGGTTCCAGAGGAGTGGCACTTATGTTGAATTTGACCTGTTGCACCTTTGTACCATAGAGTATTGACACTCTGCTTTCTCCTATAGACTTATTTAAATTTAAACTTCTGATGCTTTGTAGTTACTTTGAATAAGGTTGGACTCGATGATCTCAGAGGTCTTTCCAACCTTATTTCTTCCGTGATTCTGTAAATGAAGATGGTCAGCAGTTCTCTCCTACAAAAAGACTAAGTATGTTCTTACTCCAGTCCACTGGAATAAGTGCCCCCTTTATGAAGAGAAAATTGACTACTCTTGTTAGGTCATTTGAGCATAAAAACATAATTAAATCTGAGATGGCTATTTCTTGGAAAAGGTGAGAAATTTATTGTCCAAAATGAATTCTCAGATTTGATCTTCGGTAGAAGGAAATTAATCTCCGAGTCTTGATGCACCCTTGTTCTGCTGGAAAAGATCTCTGTTTATCACCAGTCAGAAGTCTGCCTTTCAAAATGGCCATGACAACAGTAGGAGCTATAATCCTTTCTAGCCTAGTTAAACCCTATTCATCAGAAGTGGTGTAAAAACAGGATTTTTTTTTTTTTTTCCAGCAGAGGTCCCAGACAGGTAGCTGTTCATTAAAACTATAGTGTTCCTTTTCAGCTTTCAGAACATCTGTCCTGTATTTAATTTACCGCTTTTGCAGGGTGCAAATAACAGCAGGCACACAGACAGAGCTATTAAAAATGTAAGAGGTATTCCAGTAAATCAGTTACTTTGCAGTAAATCAGTTAGTTTACCATTACTGAAGTTCTGTATGAAGTGAGTCTCGCTGTTGGCAGAAGAGGATTTCGTAATAAATAATACAAAATACTCTCTGTTTTTTAAAAGGGATTTTGTAGAGAGACTTCAACAATAAATGATTTAATGCGTTATGTGATGATCAATGGAGCTGCCTCGTAGCATCTCAGAACACTGAAAATCCCGGTGCACACAGAATCCTTGGAGGACCTCTGCCTTTTCAAAGATTGCTACTAGCGGCTGACACTCTTTTCTGGTTTTGAAAAGGTGAGAATCTGAACTACCAAAGCTTGTAAGGAGTTCCAGAGGGTGAATTATCCCTCCCTACGGGAGGCTGCAGTGGCATCAAGTGAGATACAATATGGTCAGCAGAGGCATCTACCTGGATGGGCAGAGATCCTCTGGAGATCAGACAGAGGAAATGATTTTTCTCTGGAAAGGGAGATAAGTGCAGAGAGGGACAGAGGCAAAAGTGCATTAAAACTTGAAAAAGTAAGACAAAGTAGAAAGAAGAAAGACCCAAGGTGTTGTCCTGGGTTTCGGACCCGTTCTCCATCATAGCCTGTTGCATCAGCAGACATTGGTATGCCAAAATCTCATAGCTGTGGCCTTGGGTTCCTCTCAGATACTGAAGCTATGTGTGCCCCACAGGTTGGCTCTACCCTAAATCAGTCACCACAAAAAGGAAAACCTTCCAGTCCTGTATCATTCTTGAAGTTATCAGATTTTTCCACATGCATCTACTTCCATCATATTCTCTAGCACAACTGGGTTCAGTAGCAATTTCATCAGTGCCAAATACAAATTTAATACAAAATCCCTACATTTATTCTGCTTATGTATCTAAGGATCACACTAATTCTATCAGGTTATTTCCTCTTCCTTATTTACTATCTGTTTACTTTCCTGTGATCTTCATATGTTGAAGTTAAGGTGCTTCCTTCCCCTTAAGAGTGGGTCATCACAAGTTGTTCTTTCTATCCAGACTGAAAAAACTACTCAAGTCCAGGGACCAGTCCTTGCAGAAACCCTTTGGAAACACCTCTACTTCACTGTAGTCTTCTGTTTGCAAGAGTGGAAAAATATTTTTGGAACTTGCATGCAAAGCAAGGGAAAAATAAAGAGTAGTTCTTGAAAGCTCGTGGCTGGATATTCACAGAAAAAAATCTGTAGGAAAAAACCCCAAACCTCTAAGAATAGAGAAAAGGAATGATCAACAAAGAAAACTACAACTCAGTGATCATGAAGTATTGAAATAGCCAAACAGCATCTGCGATTGTGAAAACCAATTAAGGGAAAAACGAATGGGGCCATTTTCCCAGGAGGATGTTACAGTTACCTAAATGAATACCTCATCTTTCAGAAAGAAAATGGTTTCTGTTTCAGCAAGTCTGCACACAGATGCTGGTTAGTGGAGTGAAGTGTAAGAAAATAAAACTTTGCTGTTTGCAAAGTGGAGTTAAAACTCATGGAGGTTAATGCAGATGGATCAAATGGTCTGACCATCATTCATCTTACACATGGGAGCTGAAGAAATTCTTAAATGAAACTAGCAAGTAGAGAGCTTTTGCCATATAACTAGGAAATAGTAAATGTACTACCACAATGTCTACACTACCAGAAGGGGAAAAAGTGACTTTAACAACTACAGGCCCATTAGTCTGAATCCAGTGGCATAAAATATTGGAGAACAAGTTTTAAAAGAAAGAATAGAATCATAGAATAATTTAGGTTAGAAAGGACCTTTAACATCATAGAGTCCAATCATTAGGCCAGCACTGCCGAGTCCACCCTAAACTATGTCCCTTAGTGTCACATCTACACATCTTTTAAATACCTCCAGGGATGGTGACTCCAACATTTCCCTGGGCAGTCTTTCCAATGCTTGACAACCCTTTGGGTGAAGAAATTTTTCCTAATATCCCATCTAAACCTCCTCTGGTGCAACTTGAGGCCATTTCTTCTCATTCTGTCACTCATTACCTGGGAGAAGACACCGACCCCCACTTGGTACAAGCTCCCTTCAGTTAAGCGTAGAGAGTGACAAAGTCCTCCTGACCCTTGTTTTTTACAGGCTGAACATCCCCAGTTCCTTCAACTGCTCCTCAACAGGCTTGTGCTCTCGACCCTTCCCCAGATCTTTCTCTGGACACGCTCCAGCCCCTCTCAATGTCCCTCCTGAACTCAGGGGCCCAGAACTGGACACAGTACAGGGGAACAATCACTGCCCTGGTCCTGCTGCCCACACTATTGCTGACTCAAGCCAGGTGCCATCGGCCTTCTTGCCCACCTGGGCAATACTTAAAGTGCATGAAGATAAAATGATGAAATACAATTTGGTTTCATCAAAAACAATTTTCACACCTGGCTTGCCTCATATATTTCTTTGGTCAAATAACTGCTTTTTTTAGGCAACAAAAAAAGTGGATCTGATTTGTCCTTTTTTTTTTTTTTTTTTTTTTTTTTTAATGAAAGGATAATCATCCAGATTGAATGGGATTATTACTCCACTGTTCAAAGACTGCTCTTGTGACTGATACTCAATTTTTTCAGTTATAATAGTCAGAATAATTAATCTCATATCCATTGCATTTTGATGCTGTATGGTAGTCCCAGTGGGAATTTCCTTTATCTGAACAAATAAATTCTTGAAAACTTTTGGACCGGGGGAGTCCTCAAGGACTGTTTTTTGGGAAGCGAATTTCAGGGTCTTGCATAGACTCCCTTGGCACAAAAGAATGGATATTTGTTAAGGAAATCAGGAGGCTTTGTTGATACAGAGATAGATCAAGGTCTTTTACAGAAGAATAAGGCAACCTTGTAGAGTAGAATGATGGGAATACAACAAAATGTAATAACACACATTGAAAAGACATGCCTTTAGGGTTTCATATGTAGTCTGCTTCCTGTACAGAGGGGTCTGTCTCATCAGTAGAAAACAGATGAGAAGGAGAGAACCCCAGGTGACAACCTCAAAATAAATCTTGTTGACTATATGTGACCCAGAGTGATTTGAGAAAAAAAATGTAAGTCTTTAACCTGAGTTGACTCTTTTTTCAGATTATCCTCTCACGTCAACTCCTTTGAATTACAGCCTACCCTTCCATGGAGGCATTAATCTCTTGCTGAGATCCTTCCACTCTGACCTGAGGTTCTGTCATGGCAAGGGCAGCAAACCAGATGCTCTGAGTTGGAGGGAAAATCCCACACCTGACAACCCTGTAGCAGAAGATTGCAGTATATTCCACTGTGGATTACTCAAAGGAGTGATAAACTGCCATCGAATTGTAAAACACAGGAGATTGCAAAAACAGCATCTCTGAGGAGTTTACTCAGACAGCAGGAAACTGTGCTGGAGGCAAAAAGAAAAATCTGAGTATCCAGGAAACATTAGTGAAAATCCCAGGTGCACAGCATGTCTCTGAATGTTCAGAGTATTGGCAAATATTGACTCCAGCTCTAGCTGCTTATTACCACTGCATTGCCAGCTCATGATGATGGAGGGGGATTATTTGCTTTTCCTTTTTTTTTTTTTTTTCTTTTTTTACATCTTTCCTAGCTACAGATGGTTAATTTTACTGGGGGTGGGGGGGGGGGGGGGGAAGAAAAGAAAGAAGCTCTAGAAATACATCTCAGCTATCCAGTAGGCTACAGAGAGCAAAGGGTAAGTTCTCTGTAGCAGGACTCTGACAAAGGACTGATCACTAAGAAACGAGCATTATATCATACTTTCCAGACTATTCACAGGATTAAACCAACTGTGCACACAGTAAGCTCTCTTTACAGATCTGAGAGCAGCACAGGCAGCGAGACCCATTTGTTTTGGATGGTTTTCAAGACACAGCTATTGTTTATATTGTGCAGTGGCCCAGGGCAGCGGAAGAGGAAACTGTAAATTGTAACGAGCAAGCTGGAGTGTGCACAGCTCTGTGCTTCAGGAAACATCAGCTCTCCAGCTGGAAAAGGAGGCTCTGGGACCAACTGCAGCAACAGGGATGTTGATGTTGGAAGCAGGATTTTGTGTTTTAAGGAAAAGAACCCGAAAAGAAAGCAAGTGCTTCAAGTTGATATGGTCAGCTAAGCCTGGTGCTGACTCTGCTTCCAGGTGTGCTAATCAAGCCCAGTTCACTTGCCAATAGCGGTGAAAATCTTATGCAAACAAGATAATCAGAATCAGATTTTGGCAGCAAATATCGAAGTTTGAGGGTTTTTTAAAGTCTGAATTTGGACTTGGTGAAATTCAATATGTTGTAGGATCAATATATAAGTGTTAGGGAGGGCTGTTCAGAGGTTGTTTGCTGGCTGTGGGCAGGTTGCTGGGGAGGGAACCATGACATTACAAAAGCTGTGACAAACACTTGCTCTTGCACCCTGCCAGTTAAATGCAGGGCAGACATATCAGTTGCTTCCCACTTGAGTGTCTTAAAGCTCTGTTGTCCTGAGGTAGCCTAGTTATCAAGTGGGGAGCAGGAGAGAGGAGAGGGTTGTGCGAACTGGTACTTCCCTGAAACATTTGAGAAGGGTCAGTAGTGAGGAGGAATGAGTGCTGGAGATAGTCTGGCATGGGGCTGGTGTTACTAGAAGGCAGCTGTTCATCCTCAGCTTAAAAAAAAAAAAAAAAACTATGATAAATCCAAGAATGGAGTCACAAAGTGGAGAGATATGACAATTGCCCTTTGATGATCCTTAGAAAATGTGTAGTGTGCTAAGCAAAAGAAGGCAGTGAGTAAAACACGCCTCACATCAGCTGTGGACTGACACAATGGCAAAATGGAAGGCTGGAAACAGAGATAAAGGCTGGCATTCCATGCTAGGCTCCATCCATGGCTGCTATCCTCTCCATGAGGGGAGCACCGAAGATGCGTGACAGAGGAAGGGTGATGCAGCTCGGGTCTCAGCTTTACTTTGCTTACAGGAGATAATACCCATTTCTAAAAAATTTTTATTTTTCATTATTAAAAAAAAAAACAAACCCACAATCAAAAACAACAACAGAAAAAATCTAACCAAGCAAAGAGAGTGGTCAAGTTTTCACTGTGTATTTCACGGGTCTGGACTGCCTTTTTCAAGGCAGGTGTAAGGGTGGGCAATGGTGTAGTCAGCCTGCTCATCTGGCTCAGTCCCTGGCTTCCAAAAACCCCAAGTCTCTCCTTTGCAGATGATATTTCTCAGTCAAAATCTGTCAAGAAGTTGGATAGTTTCCTACTGGGAACCATTGTAAACAGAAACTGTTTGTAGGACATTACGTTGAGATAGTTGAACTCTATTTTAATCATATTTGTGTCCTTGCTTGCAGGCAGAACTGTGCTAAATCACCCCTCCTCCCCAGTCCCTGTTGGACAGGATTCATATCTGAACACTGCCTTGCAATCCTTAACAGGAAAAAAAAACCTGAAAAAAACTAAAGAGGGAAGCCATTGGAGTGTCATGAACAGTCACTCAGTTAAGGTGAGTGGGAATAGATGTTTAGAGACTCTCACCTGATGTTGCTACCTCTGCCAAAACCCAGAGGGTTCAGTGATTTCAGTTTGGAGGACTGAGAAAGTGGAAACCAAAAAAATTAAAATAAAGCAATATGAAGGAGAAATGATACAACAGGACCCAGACAGGCAGCTGGAGGGATGTCCAGTCTCTGTGGCAGAATTTAAGTGGAGAGATTTCAGGTCTGCCTGAATACTGCTCCTTTAACCATGTTAAACATCGCAGATTTTAGAGAGCTCAGAAGACAGGCTTAGCAGAGACTCTGTTTCATCTGGCTGTTTGGAAAGACATTTAGCAGCACTTCTGATCAAGCTTAAATGAAAGTTAACAGGGCTGCCCTTACTGCCCTGTGAACAAGGTGCAAGTTTGCCTTCCCTCAGCCTGTGAGGAGTAAGACTTCAGGTATTCTCCTGCAAGAAATTAGTGTTCGGGAAATCAAGCGGTGTGAATTGGCGCTTCTTTGTGGTCTCTAAAGGAACAGTTTCTCTTCACACGACTGATGTGTCTGGCCTCTTACCCTCTGAGACCTGGAGGGCAGGGATTGTTTATACCTAAGTGCTGACCTTCACCTCTGCTTATGTTCTCAGTCACCTCTAAGGAAAACAAATGGGAATAGCCGAGCGATCGGTTATTGCACAGGTCTGGCAAGTCTGAGACTTTGAGCGTGAGAGTTGCTCTTTTGTGCTCCTATTTCATGCTCTGCCGCCTTTTCCCTGCTCTGAGATCCCGTGTCCCTGCCAAGCTCTTCCTCTGTGTCTTCCTCCTCCGCATGCCCTCGACCCATGTGGGCCATTGCCTCCCTCGCGCAGCTCCGTGCGGGAATTGCTCATGCTGGGAGCTGGAGCAGCCTGAGCGGCCCCCATCTGAGTTCTGCTAATAGCAAACACAGAGTGTATCATTACTGAATTCACGCACAGACTGCTAATAAACACCCACACTCATCTCCTCCAAGGAAAGATGTCATAACTCGTTCCATCCTTTTCACTGTTGTCACTGAATGTTATCTATTTACGTGGAACAGCTCAGGTTGGCACAGTGAAGGCACCAGTCTGAAGGCTGTTTACACTAAGCCCAGTGAAATTATTGTCATATCAAAACCAGGACTGGTTGAACATCTTCCTTTTATAAAACTTTCCTACAGTAAACAGATTTTTTTTTTTTTTTAATAATACAGATCTTCTTGCAAACACCATTTCTTTGGGAAGAATTAATAGAGAAATATGCCTGGAAATTCATATTTCAAAATGGGAATTTCAACCCAAACCCAGAAAACAGATTGTTGTAATGACTTTAGGAATTACAGGGTGCTCATCATACCCTCAGAGCTGTGATGCCAGTTTATGTCTCATGAAGTCTTTCTAAAATTAGTAATTGTCAACTCATTTTGCCGCATCTCCAAAAGGCTGGGATCTGATACATTGAAGGAAACCCAGCCCTAGCCCCTGACCCACAGAATTGAATGAGGGAAAAGTCCTGAGTGCACAGCTCCTATGAGACATTGTGGCAATCTTAGGTCTGGAGTGCTTGAAAAGAAATTTTCATATCTCTGTTTGATGGTTTTTGAAACATCCCTAAAATTTATATTAAAAAGTCAATAAGTTTTGTAATTGTCAATTAATTTTCAGTTACTTATGAAAATCAATGTTTTTTTGCTACAGCTGAAATCTTCCTGTTGCTGAGTGAGCTCCACAGTACATCTACAGGTCAAACCCAGAGCTCTTTTTAAGAAAGGACAACTTCACTTCTGTAGCTTTTGCTGTTTCCTGTTCTGCAAAGATTCTGCACAGTTTCACTTCTCAGCACTCAGATGTGCCAGAAATAATGGATACCTACGAAAACAGAAGTTTTTCCTAAACAATAACTTTCAGTTGAAAACACCGTGGAGAATAAGATTAAGGGTTAAGGGCTAAAATTCTTGAATGCTGCCAGGAGACCCTCCTGTGTAGTTCTGTGCTGGCAGCTCCTAAAACTTTTTGTTAGATTGATTGGGGATTTTCCATTAAATGTTTGTCCTTTTGCTGTCGGAAAAAAAGATTTTACAGAAATGTGAAAGTGTCCAAAGGGAATTTTCTACTTAGAGCAAAACATTTACTCTTTCTTTAAGCCATCAAAGTGAAATACTACATCGCTGCTTATACCAAACCACAGTGTTTACTTTCTTTCTTTTCGGGAAAAGGGAGCCATTTTGCTTTGTGCTCAGCACCGAAGTCCAGGTGCCTCAAAGGAGATGTGATTCATGTTCCCAGCTTTCCTTATGGATGTACTACAACTTCCTGGAGACCCCTGGCTCCCTCCTAATATCACACCACCTGATGTTTCTCAAAAATGGAGTAATTCACCTGAACTCTCTGAAATTATGGTAGAATCTAAGAGCATTTTTGTCTCACAGAAAGTTCTCTTACTCACCCCTTCCTTTAATAGGAAATTAAAAAAAAACCCTCAAACAAACAACAAAATATTGGAATTTTCCAAAAGGACAGAAATTGTGATTTTTCTCCCAGCTCAGCGATCTCTCTGGCTATTGCTCACTCACTCACTCTTGTGAAAAGGGAAGAGAAATTGCTCCAAATAGAAGTGTTTTAGTGTGGTCACTGCTTCAATTTGAATTCAATTGTACTTACAGTAAGCCTGGGAGAGAGTTTGGGAGATACTTAATGTGTTAAATGACACAAAATTGTAATTATTACGGTAGGGCATGCATTAACTGAGTATTTCTTATGTAGATAAAAAAAAAGCAGGAGTCCTGAGAAATGGATATTCAAGAAGAATAAATGGTAGGCAAGTGCCAGGAAAATGAGATGTCTCTTTGAAATTTCTTTTAATGGTTGGCTTTGGCTCTAAAAATAAAAATGCTGATTAATTACCTTTTTAAAGCACTTTAATAATGGCACTGATTAACCTTTACAGCAACCTGGTGGAGCGGATGAGTTTTAATACTGCCAATTTAGAGATAATTAAGTAGCAGATCTGTTAAAACATCTTCATTTTTGATGCCTTCTATGTTTTTAATGCCCACCTCCAGAAACCCAGTGATTGAGGAGCTTCTGCCCCTTTAGTTGGTCTCTGGATGAGTTGTGGGACCTCAGAACATTTTGCCCCAGAGGTTCCACTGTGACAACCTCTATCTGTGGTCATCCACAGTGAAAACCTGTGCCTGAACATCCACTCTGTGAGTGTGCTGCTCCATGTAGAGTCAGGCAGATGGTTGTCAGACCACTCATATAGGAAATATAGGGTACAGGCATTTATCCCGTAATTTACCTTAAATGTTTTCCAAGTGTTTTCAGTGGCATGTTTAAATTAGTCCCATGGTAAGACTATTACATAGTTAGATTACTACTTACTATTACATAGTAAGATTGACAGTTAAGTTTTGACTTTTGGAGCAGGAATCATTTTGATGTGCACCTGCAGAAGAAAGGTCGAAGACTTACCCCAGCCCCAGCTGCCTTTGGGCAGTTTCTGCTTCCAAAGTAGCAAAAAAAGAGAGGGAGGTGGGGAAAAAAAGGAGCCAAAGAGGACACTAGTGTTTGAAAATGCTTCTTTTCTTCCAGAACAGCCAGCAGGATTGCAGAAAGCTTAAAAACACACAGACAAAGAAGCAAGTATGGGAAGATTTGTGCACTTCCCTGCCACAGATTAGCAAGAGAAGTAACATACTTTAAGTAAACAGATAAAAACGCTTGTCTGAATGGCAGAAGTTTAGTTCTGGAAGGGAAACAACCGTTTGTCAAATCTGCATATTTTTTCACTTAATTAAGAAATAAAACAAACTGTTGGAAAGTGAACACAGAACTTTCCTGTTTAAGGTCCATGTAATCTGGGCGCCTCCCTCTGATGATGACCAGCAGCAAATGCCTCAAACAAAACTGCAAGAGACAAGTTAGTAGAGGGTTATGGAATAAACTGCAAGTCCCATTTCTTTCTAAACTTGACTGGTCAGTAGTTGGCTTATGCTTTGATGTAAAAGGTTCGTTCTCTACTTTCTAATGTTTCCAGCTCTCACAGTATATGGCGTCCTTAAAGCCCTGACCATGAATCTCTCTTACTGGATCCCAACATTCCTTAAAATAACTGAACAAATAAACAAGTCAAAAAAGAAAAAAAGAAAAAAAATAGTCAACCTTTCTATTTGTTGGGGATAAATTGACAAGAGATTTTGAAGGCTGACATGGGTTCAATGCAAGAATGGACAAATACACATGAAATAAATTCACTGTGTGCTACTAATTAAACAGAAACCATTTCCAGCACGGCAACTGTCTCTACTTGAAAACAGTTGGAGAGTGGAAGAATATGAGAGGAGAATATCACATGTCCTTGTCCTGTTCCTATGCTTCCCTTGGGAAAAGCAGCTATTGGAGACAGGACTAAATAGACTTTTTGCCTGAGGCAGAATGACCTTTCATGCAGTAGATATCATCTACATTTTGAAAAATCCTACCCATATTCATAAGACTAAGGCAAGAACCTCAAATTATTTAAGTTTCATCCACAAGTTAGTTTTGATTTATCTGGAAAAGCTGCAGATTTTTTCCCCAGTTTTCCCCTTAGAATTGAGTACATGTCTTAGGATCTCCAAATATCATAATAGTCAGTGTTGAAATGCTAGATATTGTAGATTTTGAATGGTAGCATATTATAT